>NC_135655.1:104584723-104737223 GCF_964188315.1 Podarcis muralis | reverse complement strand
CTTTTCAGAATTGCTAGTTAGCACGAGTCACTAGAGCAACAATGGGGAATTCATGACCCTCTAGATGTTATTGGACTCCAATTCCCACCAGTATGGCCAATGGTCAGGGATGATGGGAGTTGTAGTCCAACAACAGCTGAAAGGTCTCTGGTTCCCTATCCATGAACTAAGACAGCTCCTGTAGCTTCATGACTTTACCTCAATGACCTTCCAGATACTGTTGGTCTCCAATATTCAAAGCTTGTCAGCAAATGTTGCATGTGATTTGATAATTAGCTTTTTAGTGCAAATTCCATAAAGATGTTCCAATGTCCATTTCATAAAGGTTACAGAGTGACAAAGTATTGTTGGCATCCATTTGTCTCAAAAGGGTGAAGTCAAACCGCTGCATTAGCAGCCCCAAAGTGTCACATGCCTGGGGTGTGTGTATGGAGGTCCTTGCTGCCCAGATGACAAGACTCTCCTCTTGACCTTGCTGATGTGGTCCAAAGGAAAGCAGAGCAATATGTTTGCCAGAAGGAGGCGTACAATATGCCATTAGGGCCATGTCTTAGGGACTCCACTCCAGATTGTGTAGGGTTTACTCCTTAGCCTTTTCTTCTCCCAACAAGGCAGCAGAGGTTTTGGATTAGAGTTTCCCCTCTCCTATATGGGCTACCTTCCCAGGTTGTCGAGCCTCATCTGCCCCCTCCACAGCATGTGCAGAAACCATCTTCTTGGCCTTTAGGCCCACTATTGGTCTCATCTGCTCAATCCAGCAGAGCCTGTCTTTGCATGCAGGGCAAGTCCCTAACTTACTGAGGGATTGAGACCCATCAGCTACCCTCACCTGGTTTAGCCAGCCAGTCAAAGCCATTCACGGGGGGTGGGGGGGTGGCTGCTGTTGCATGCTGACAGCTTCTAGGAACCAGAGGTGGGATCTGAGGGCAGGGTGGGAACCAAAGGGGGGCAAACTATCCCAGAGGGAGCAAGACGTGTACCCCACCCCTAATACCCCTCCCTTAATACCCTGGAAAATTATGGGCTGAGTTTAACTAATGAGTCCCTGAACAAGGATTTCTGCTGCACCCATGAAATTGCCCCGGGGGGAGGCTGTTGAGAGAACCCTTGGAGCACCATGCCAAGGGGAAAAAGAGGGGATTACACACATTCAAGTTAAGACTGTGGATGGGATCTGGCCCCTTTTAACTGACTGCTCTATTGTTTCTTTAGCTGATGGATGCTTGATTCTATGTCATTTTTACAACACCCTTCTTACATACATAAGTAAATAAGAGGCTTCCTGTGCTCATACAAGTGCCCCAATCATATAGGAAGTGTGTGATTATAACAGCAAATGGGCGCAAGTGAGGGGCACAGAACCTTCCCTCAACCCCTCTCCATGGGTGAGGGGCACTGAAACTGCTACCCACAGCTCCTTAGTCCAAGTGGTTTTTATACAGGCAATATCCAAGGCTTGGCTGAGCAGAAAAGAGTGAAGCTGTAGAAATGTAGACCACAGTTAAAGGAAGGGCTCAAAATTCTTTACCCAGCACCTCTTGTCTGTTCATTTAAGAAATTTATACCTTGTTTTCCACCTCACACCTTCAAGCAGCTTATAAAAGTATAAAACTTTGTACAAAATTTAAAGCATAGATTAAAACACCAGAAGGTAGAATATTAACTACTCAGTGGTCCAAAGATTTCACTGCCATTTGAACGTGTGGCTTATAATAATCAATCTCGTCTAGGGCATACAGACTGCTCATATCAATCTCTATACATTTAAGTTACTACGGATGGAGTATTTTTTTATTGTCGATGCCAGCTGACAATGTTTTCATTTTTGTTACGTTTGGAGATGGGGGGGGGGAACTCTTTTAAAAGGAAGAAGGGAGATAATTAGAGCACCATTCGTGGTGCAAAGTGATGGTGTCAGTGATGGCCGCCATTTTGGATGGCTTTAGAATAGGATTAGACCGATTCATGGAGGATAAAGCTACCAATGGCTACTAGCCATGGTCGCTATGCTCTACCTCTACAGTCAGGGGCAGACATGGTCCTGACTACCTGTTGCTGGAAACCACAGGAGGGGAGAGAGCTCTTGTGCTCAGGTCTTGCTTGTGGGTTTCCCACAGGCATCTGGTCGGCCACTGTGAGAACAGGGTGCTGGACTAGATGGGCCATTGGTCAATAGCTCAGGACTGCAATACCTCAAGGACTGCCTCTCTCCATATGAACCTCCCCAGACCCTGAGATCATCTTCTGAGGCCCTCCTTTGTGTGCCTCCTGCTCATGAGGTCCGGAGGGTAGCAACACAAGAACAGGCCTTCTCTGCAGTGGCTCCCTGTCTGTGGAATGCTCTCCCCAGGGAAGTTCGCCTGGTGCCTTTATTATACACCTTTAGACGCTAGGCAGAAACGTTCCTTTTTAACCAGGCCTATGACCTTTTAAAATGTGTTTTTTTGGGCGGTGGTTATTGGGTTATTGTTCTTATTCTGATTTTATATATTGTGATCTTTTCTGTGAACCGCCCTGAGACCTCTGGGTATAGGGCAGTATATAAATTCAATTAATCATAAACATAAACATAATCCAGCAAGGCTATTCTTATTATCTTAAAGGATCCCTGAAATAAAACCGTTCTGATCTGGCATTTGATTCACTGATTTGGGCAGTTTCAACCTCAATGTTATACGCATAGAACCTGCGACCATCATATCTAAGTGAGCCCCACATTTTAAGATTCATACGCGGGAGCCACATCACTCAGTGCCACTCTGGCTCATCTGACAAATCACACACACAAACACACCACCCTGGCCACTATCCTTTTTGTGTGGTGTGCATGTGTGTATGCACATGGAAGGAGAGACAGAGGGAGAATGAATGAAAGAAAGAAAAAGAATGAAACATGGGTGACTGAGAGCACGAACCAGACGAATGGAGTGATTGAGGTGTGAGCTAGAGAGGGAGTGGGGTTTATGAAAGAGGGAACAAGCAAACTTGTTCTGTCATGAACTTGTATGTGTTCAGCATTTAACTTCCCTTTCACACCCATACACCCACCCTTTGCTTTGCATCACTGTAGTGCAAACTACCAATCCAAACTGTCAATCCATTGGCCTGTGCAGCATTAACTTATTCCATGTTAATACAAAGAGGAGCACTTGCTGTCTATCTTCCTTTTGCAGGTGGGAACTGTGTGTTAAATGTGACATGATCCTGATTTGAAGCTTCCTCTTTTCCTTTCCTTTCTTCTTCTTTTTTTAATAGCATCCACCCACCGCATGGCAGGAGTTAATGTGTATTTTTCCGCTAGTCAAGAGTGTGGGAGGTTCTCTGTTTATATAATTATGGTTTCATAAAGGGTTTAAATAGACATTGAGCAATGAACTGAGATTATATGCGGAATATTCAGATGGTATTATATCTGGTGGGGAGAGACAGGTTTTTCTTAGAAAAATTGAAATGTTGTTACTTGAACTTTGAAAGCAATAAAAGTTTATGGGGTGGTTGAGCAAGCTGCTTCTCAGTGCTGTTGCAGCTCTGAATATTGGTAGTCCCCAAATAGTAATGTGAGATCTGTGCTTATAGTGAATGCATGTTCAACCTGCTTATAGTTTATTTATTTAGCTGCTCACAGTGAGAAGAACCATAACTATTGGTGAAGGTCATAATGTCAAAAACCTCCCAGCAGGCTTTGGTAACAGGAGAGCGAGATTCACAGATGCCACCCATCATTGTTATGGGTTGATGGGCAGGCAAATAGTTACCCCCCTAGCTGCCCTCTCCCTATTGCCGGGCACCCGTGGTTACTTGAAAGAAAATCACCTTTCTCACACATAGAGTGCCTTTTCATAATTTCATTACCATTATTGCTATCTATCTCTATATACTTGTAAACCTCTGAGAAGCCATTGGCATGTAAGCACTATATAAATGAATAAATGAATACAATCTCTACTTACGTTCCACATGGGCTCACTTCTGCCCATTAACGACAGAACAGGAGTGTAGGGAAGGAACTTTAAACTCCATCAAAATCAATAAAACTTGACTTCAGGGAATTCAAAGCCAGGAGCTTTGAATATAAAACATACTGCTCCCAGAATCTAATATGTGGGACAAAGCTCCCCACTTCTGAAATGTTCTGCATTTATTTCATTTCATTTGTATCTTGCCTTTCCTCCAAGAAGTTCATGGGATTCTTCTGTCCCTCCCGATTTATTCTCACAACAAGTACTATGAGGTAGGTTAGGCTAAGTCTCTAAGAGAACATTTGGCACAGGTCACCTAGAAAGCTTTAGGTGGTGATTTGAACCTGGGTTTTCCCAGTCCTAGAATCTCTCTACACCACAATGCACATAACCATTCAGAACTTTGGTAAACAGCCTCCTTTGGTCCAAACTGATTTGGAGGCTGTCTGCCTGGGGTCTAAAACTGAAAGCTGATTTGGGAAAAAACCCTGAAGTTGCATGCCTTCTTCATCCTCTATCACTGGGAGTTATTTTATTTACAAAAAAACAATGTACCCCTATTGGTGGGAATGCAGGCATATAGCTCTCATGTCACCAATTCTCTCTGTGATCTCATCAAAACCTGAACTGTAATTTAAATGGGTGTTTCTTCTTTATTCAAGACAGCAAAAAAACATCAACAACCAACCAACCAACCAACCAACCAACTCAGTTTTAAATCTATATATGTGTGTGTAACTTTGTACAAATATACAAGAGGATTTTTTTAAAAAAAAAACAACTTGTTTGCCATTGAATAAAAAACAATAATTAATAATATCAGGATTTCATGATCTAGTCATTTGATTACCAAACTATCAGACGGCCCCGATGTGATACCGTTGAATTTCCATTTTATTGAAAGAGAATGTTCACACTGTACAAACCAATTCCGTTTATCCCCTTTTTTTGTCTTCAAAAATATATTGTTCTCATTAAGTCTGTTTATCTAGAAGCCCAAAGTGAGAGAGAGGGAGGGAGAGAATAAAAGCCCTTAGAAGTCTTGTGTGCAAGCAGGCATTGTTTGGCATTTGGTGGGCTGCTGGTTTTCTGCTGCGCAAGAGTGCCGGAAGACTGTTGAGATGCAGGAGTGCAAAAGCATTAATGTCAGCACCGGGCAAACATGTTTCTCTCAAGTACTTCTTCTTTTAAAGCAGCTGTTAGCCAGCAATCTGGAACAAAAGAAAGCATGTGAGGAAAACAGTGAAACAGTGCCAGTTTAATAGGCCAAAGAATATACATTGAATGGGTCAGACTTTGTCCCACACAATGAAAGGGAGAGAAGGTGATATTACTCGTGATAAACTTCATGAGAGACGAAGGGATATGTGGCTCCCTACCCCTTGTTACTTCAAAGAATTGTCACATTTAAACCGGGTATATAAACCAAGGAGGGACGCGGGTGGCGCTGTGAGTTAAACCACGGAGCCTAGGACTTGCCGATCAGAAGGTCGGCGGTTCGAATCCCCGCGACAGGGTGAGCCCCCGTTGCTCGGTCCCTGCTCTGCCAACCTAGCAGTTCGAAAGCACATCAAAGTGCAAGTAGATAAATAGGTACCGCTCCGGTGGGAAGGTAAACGGCGTTTCCGTGCGCTGCTCTGGTTCGCCAGAAGTGGCTTAGTCATGCTGGCCACATGACCTGGAAGCTGTACACCAGCTCCCTTGGCCAGTAAAGCAAGATGAGCGCCGCAAGCCCAGAGTCGGTCACGATTGGACCTATCGGTCAGGGGTCCCTTTACCTTTACCTATATAAATCAACCTCATGTTGACGCGGGTAGCAGTGCTGGATTTATGTATAGGCTAAGTAGGCTGAAGCCTAGGGCCACTAAATTTAGGGGGGCTCGCCAGCCTGCCAGCTCCCCAGTGCCGCAGTCCCCCTTTTTTAAGGAAAAAAAAGTTAACATTTTCAATGACTATATCCCCTCCATAGACACCTCTGTGATGATGATGGCATTAAAACATCCTGTTCTTATTTCTCCTCATTTATAAAGTGAATGTTTTTGTTAGCTTGCTAATGTGGATATAAATATTACATAGCAAAATATGCTTGCTACTTTCTGTTTCTTTGTTTTCCCATATATGGATGATTTATGCATTGTTCTTGTGAGCCATTGAGGGCATCATTTGGGGAGTGACATATAAGTAAACTTGCTGATAATAGTAATGCAAGAATTGGCCCCTGGGATGCAACACTGATGTTGGAAACTTGGAGAGGGCTGGTGCAGCCATTGGGGAGCAGAGGCCACCACCTCAGGGGGTAGAAGCAGCACCCCCGTGGACGCCCTCTGCCTGCTCCACCACCTCTGCCACCACGGGAGAAGCACCAGCAGAATCGGTGACAATTTCGGCCAATTTTAGGCGAGATATTGTGGAGTGTTAGAGATCCCACCCAAAATAAGCCAGATTTCACACGAAATCAGCGCTGATACCAGCACCGCTTCTCCACCAGTGGTGGAAGTAGCAGGGGGAAGTGCCACAGATGGTGGAAGTGGCAGAGTGGCACTTCCTGTTTCGCTTCAAGCAGTGAAACAGGACACACCGCTCTTGCCTTGGATATACTATTAATACTCTTTATAGCGGTGCTAGTTGACTGAGCTGGTTGGGTGACCTCAGATTTTGAGCTATATAACCTTTTTTTCTTTTTTCTTTGCAGATTTGTTGATTAGTCTCAGAACTGGAGCTGTTCCATCAGCGTTAAACCTCTCAGGCGAGCCTCTTGAAGATGCTTCATGACTTTGCTATTAATTAATTAGGATGTCACAATCAGATCTAACTGTAGCTTGTAATTAATTATTTCTGAATTTCATCGGAATGTGATCCTGCCTTATAACAGTTTACTTTATTTCATGTGATAAAAAAAATTGGCAACTTAAATGACTGTTACTTCCTATAATAAGTATACTTCCACATGTCAGCTCCAGCTGGATGTTTTTTGACATGGACTGACATCATATTAAAATAAGTATCCCTGTGGGATGGCCATGGGGCTACAGGTGATTTTTTTGGATTCTGTTTTCTGGGGTGAACTATCCACATCAACCACTACTAATGAAGCAGTATCTATTTATGCAGATCTTGAGGGCAAGAAGCCTTACTGCCATGTTTGTTCTAGAGCAGCGATGGCTCTCCAGATGTCACTGATCTCTCATCACCCCTAAGCATTGGCCATGCTGGCTGGGGCTGATGGGAGTTGGAGTCCAACAACATCCAGAGGATCACTGGGCTAGAGGCCTGTCCAGGGCTAAACTAGTCATGAAGCACAAGGCATGTCCTTTTAACTTTGACAGAAGTTGTGAGGGATTCTGAAGAGCAGTGGCACGGGGGAAAGGATGCGTAAACCTTTGCTTTCGGGACAGTTTCTCCAATCAAAACCAACCCCACTCCCACTATTTTTCTGTCTTCAGGGGTAAGTATACAAGGTCACTTTTTTCCATAAGTTTTTTCTTCCCAATAGTTTAGTGTGTGATTTTGTTAAGAATAACCTGAGGGGGAAAAGGATGCCAGACTCTTATATCTCCCCTGTGGTATTGCTCTGATCATATTTATAGCTCTCTGAGGCTTAAAAAGTTTATTATAATATGTATTGTATTGTCTTATTATATTATATTATATTATATTATTATATTATATTATGTTATTATATTATATTATATTATATTATATTATATTATATTATATTATATTATATTATATTATTATATTATATTATATTATATTATATTATATTATATTATATTATATTATATTATATTATATGAGATACTGTATGCATCTGCCATGCCACATCTGGTCTGGTCCTTAGTGATATGTGAAAGTATGCTTTTGGGTATGGCCCTTTTCCAGACTGATATACATTTCAGTGAAAACTATCAAACCTGCTTCTAATCCAACCAAATTTTAAGCCCCATTGATTTCAAAGGAAACAAAAATTGAGCATGCACAGAAATAGTTACACTGTAATTAATGGGCAGTGCAACCCTACGCATGTTCCTCTGAAAGGAAGTCCTACTGTATTCAAAGAGGTTTGCTCTCAATTCAGTGTGCGTAGACTAAACGACTAAACAACAACAGGGTTCTGCGTAGGTGACTGCTGCAGATTAGGACTGGTAGGGTGGAAGGCAAGGAGGCCAACAGTAGGGGGAGCCAGAGTCAATGACAGGCAAACTAATTCTAGTTTTGTTTTCATTCGGCTTCCTGTTGAGTTCTACAAGGGCAACAGTGAGATTAAGGAGAAGGAAGGTGACCAGCCGCGCCATTCCCTGGACTAACTGTAAGTATGAAGTGAAGTCTGGGCTTGGTGGAGCAGTGCTGGATTTTTCCTAATGGACCAGACACCACTAATAAGAATGTAAGCCTAAACAGTACTTAGGCTTGGCTGGAATGTATCCTATATGTGGGGTTGAGACTGTGATTTTAATGAGTGCATTGTAAATGTATTGCACAGATTTCTGCTAATATACAGCATTAGTAGCAAGTGGCAATCTTGAATGATGTAGATAGTCATGCTTCCTGTATGAAGGCTGGGGAGGGAGACTGGATTAATTAGTTTCTCCAGTCTGAGTATTTAAATTCTCACTGCTCTTCTTCTGTATAGGAATTCAAGGGAGAGTTGTCAGTAATAATTTCTTGAGAGATTTTTAAAAACCCGTGTCTCCCTCCCTTATTAGTTTTAATCAAGAGTCACGGCTCCCTAAGCTTGCTTTGAAAATTATTACCTATCAGCAAGACGGAAGACCAACATATGAGCTATTGACAGCAAAAGAGGAGAAGTTCTTCATGATAGCTAGCTGTTGAGACAAGAGTCCCTTGTTTTGTTTTGTTTTATCCATCTACCTGAAATGAAGTTCTTAAATAAAGCAACAACAGTCGAACTCTATGATGGCATTCGCTTTGTTCTACAGGCAGAGGATCTGATCCAAGGATTTGTGGGCGTTCCTAAGGGGCGTGTTATGCCAAGAGATCTGCAATTGGATCTTCCCACATGATTTTATTACATACAGGCGCAAATATTCTAACTTTATGTTTCTCCCCTGTGACAAATAGCAGCATGGTCAGCCCAGGGCAATTAATTAACCAATAATTTTAAAAGAATGAACCTGGCATTCATTTGGCAAGCTGAAATCTACGTGGAAGGACCAACAGCTCTTAGCTCCATTAGTATGTCAAGGTTAGACCACAGCATCAAAAATAATACAGACCACAAACATCATATATTTTAGCGTACTCAAGGAAAATAAAAGGTATCAGACAGTGTGTTCACATGCACAATCAATAGCACATTGATTTCGATAACTTTCCCTTATCCTTGCAGCCTGACGAGCAAATCTGGCAACAACCCTTCTAATCTATTTTTGATTTCCTTAATTTTAATTAAGAGCAACAACAAATGAACATACCAGTAGGTTTGGCCACAGTCAGCTGAGGTTTCCTGAGCATAGCTTCCTAACTTCATTTACAAAATGGTACATGGGGGTGATGCTCTTCCATTTCAACACAAACCCATAGCCATTTTTCATAACTAATATTACTCAGTCCCCTGATAAAATGGCACAGTTGTAATGGACTGCGATCTCAAAGATGTCAAAGCATGTCTCAGCGTCCGATTGGGGAGTGATGCTAAGCAATCTGGCCTACACCTTTCAACTCACTGAATCTATATGGAGTATTTCATTTTAGTGCCACATCAGAGCTGAAGAGTCCTAAAGTCTATCAAGTCTTAACTAGAGTTTTACACAAATGGTCCCTTAAAATTCTCCACTCTGTTTATGAGCAGAGAAATTGGGGGGCACTTTCACTACATTTCTCCAACAGTTTCTCAAAGATTGCTCACCATTAGTAGTTGCAGTAGCACAATATCCCCCCCCCCTTTTTTTAATGCTATTGCAAGTGGCAGTAGCAGCAACTGTGTCGGCAGCTTGGCCACCATTTTGTATCCTCCACAATGCTTCAGACACAGAGTTGTTCTGGGGCATTGTGAGAGGAAAATGGTGGCTACTACAAAAAACGGTGGAGAACATTTGGGAGGAACTCTTTGGCCCTTTTTGTTATGTATTGAAGTTCTCACCCTGGCCAGCAGGAGTATTGTGTATGTAGTTTTCACTCAGGTCCACGTCAGTTAGTTTAGGCGGGAAACCCTGGGTTGTTGTTGCTACATTGTTGACAGCCGGCTGCCTATAAAAGCAGGCCGGCTGAGCTGTTTGCTGTTCAGTTCTGTCCAGCTTACAAATAAAGAGCTGCTTTGGAGAAATCGCTGTGTCGTCTGCTATGTCTACCCACTATTTAACACTGGCGACGAGGATGGGATTGATGGACAACAGAGCACAGCCAGACGCGGCCACCCTCTGAGATGAGCTGAATCACGGAGCTGAAACACTGAGCGAAATCACGGAGCAGAACCAATTCAGAGCTGACCGTTCTGGCTAGAGCACGGTGTTCCATCCATTGCCCTCCACGTCGGCATAGGAACCATGGCTTCACTCGTGCCTCTACCGCCATTTGCCCCAGCCTCTGAATCATGGGACTCCTACCTCGCTCGGTTTGACTGCTACCTCCAAGCAAATGAGCTGACAAGAGGGTCTGTAGAGCAGAAGCGGGGCCTCTCCTCAGCCTTTGTGGCCCCGAAGTGTTCGCGACGGCCCGAGCATTGGGTGCGCCTCTAGCAGTCCAGGCAGCACCTTGGGACATGATTCAAGAGAAGCTCCGCAACCACTATGCCCCAAAGCCGTCCAAGATTGCTGCCCGCCATGCGTTCTACCACCGGAACCAGCAGAGGGGGAGTCAATCAACAACTACACCACCGCCCTCCGACAGGCTCCAATGCACTGCGAGTTCCGAGACTTAGACCATGCCCTGATGGATCAAATCATCTGCGGGGTCCGTCTGCAACGGCATCTCCTCGCCAAGCCAGACCTCACACTGCAGGAAGCCACTGAGGAGCCTGAGGCCTCAGAAGCTGTTGAACTCTCTGCCCAGGAAATCCACAAGGCCTGTAGACCGTATTTAAAGGACTATGTTGTTGGACATGTAACCGATATGCTTTGTGCCTAACTGAACCATTATGTGTAGTGCTGTATATAAGGAAACCATTACGATTGTAACTAATGCCTTATCTCGGTGGGGAGGGGTGTTATGTATTGAAGTTCTCACCCTGGCCAGCAGGAGTATTGTGTATGTAGTTTTCACTCAGGTCCACGTCAGTTAGTTTAGGCGGGAAACCCTGGGTTGTTGCTGCTACATTGTTGACAGCCGACTGCCTATAAAAGCAGGCCGACTGAGCTGTTTGCTGTTCAGTTCTGTCCAGCTTACAAATAAAGAGCTGCTTTGGAGAAATCGCTGTGTCGTCTGCTATGTCTACCCACTATTTAACACTTTTCTAGGAGCTTGACTAAGATAAAGAAAAATATCACAAAAGAGTAGATTGTCTGCAACACTTTTTATGTGAACAGTACCATGGTCTCTCTCAACAACTTCTTTCCAGACCCATGGCCATTGCTCTGCTGCTTGAGTCTTATAGGACACAAAAATATCATCCATGTTTTTATCGAATTGAATTTTGTTTAGCCTTCTTCTCAGAAGGGAAAATATTCAGAGGTTGAACTGTTTGGCAAGGGAAGAACAAAGCAGAGTAACTCAGATATTGGAAGCTTATAGGCTCAATTTATAGGCCCGTGCCATCAAACAACTATTGATGCTTGAGAGTTTCCAATTGCTGGTAATGGACTGCGGGGTGGGTGGGTGAGGGATAATGTGTTTGATCGATCAGCATGGACGAATTTCATTTAGAGGATCAATAACAGTTTATACTTGACAGAGCTGAGGGAGCACATTTATTTTTCCCTTGGATTGAATAAATGTTTTCAATGGGACCACAAATATAAAGCAAATCTAACCGTTTCTTAACTTGAGGCAGATATGTGTTATTGCAAGCAATGTGTATTTAAAACTAATATACAGGGCAATGGATAGCCAGAGGCTGAAGTTGCTGAACGAAATGAATGTATAGTTTATTAAAATGGAACATATGGCAAGTAGACGGGTTTGTTTTCCTAGCTGCGTGAAATCCATAACAGAAGCAATCATTTTTCTTAAAAGCACAGTTGTTTGTTTGTTTGTGTATGTGTGTGTGTAGTGTGATGTATTAAGGCTAAATCAGCAAAAACCCCTTTTTTTAAAATCATGAAATGTAAGAGCCCAACTTAGCTGTCATAGTTCTATCAAAATATGATAATGGCTTATTGCATTACATTCTGACAGTATAGTTTACAAAGTTGTCAGTGCTTAAGAACTACAAGCCAAGTAGCTGTTGATGCAAATTGCATGCTCACCATCAAGCTTTGCAGTAATTACAATCATCTAGTGCATACCAGATTTTTTTTAAAGGGATAGGAGCACAACCAGATTGTGTGTGTGTGTGTGTGTGTGTGTGTGAGAGAGAGAGAGAGAGAGAGAGAGATAACTCAAACAATGTGCACACACTATGCGAAGAGCATAGCCCCGTTGCTTCCAAACAGACCAGTAGGTGCAAAGGGCAAATGGGGTTTCTAAGGTCAATTCTCAAGACCAAAGTAGTATGTTGAAATGTGAGTGTGACTTACACTGGGATGAGTTGGAGACATTTATTTCACTCTGTATCCAAAACCATACCTTTTGCAATGCGTCCAGATTTTACTCGTGCACAGTGGGAAGGCTTAGGCAGTAAAAACTAGACACACCATTCATGTGCAATTGCTGCAGTGCCTGTTTTGGAGGCAGCTTGTTGTGGAGATGTTTGTAAGCAGGTGTCATGGGTCAGGAGTCGGCTTCACCTGCTGAGCAACAGCCTGAAGGAGCAGAAGGTGAAGTGACTCCGGCTACTGCTGATCGGGCTTCTTGCTCCTAATGAGAACCAGCTGGCTCCAGCTTTCTTAAGCAGGGTTTCCAGCCTCTGTCAGTTTCTGGAAACAACATTTGTCGTTCCTGACCAGACCGTTCTGCTTCTTGCTTCTCATAGCCTTAGACCCATGGTTTTCTTGACCCCCCCCCCCGGATTGTCTATGTGAACTGAGATACTCCTGACCTTAGGACTGGACTGGACCTTGTTTATGTACTCTGACTCCAGGCAAGTACTCCCCTTGAGACTTGGCTGGTTGGCAGGCTTCTCCTTCCACTGAGCTCTGCTGTGGTTGGCAGCACAGGACCACGGCAGCAGGTGTATCACTCAACCTCTAAGAGGATTTCTAAACACACTAAGGGATAATTCAGATATGTCTGCACTAATAACTGGCATTATGCAAAAACTTGCACTAGCAACCCATTCCCCTCAAGCTTTTGATATGAGTTAGTCCCCACCCTCCTCAAAGCCCCAGAAATCTCCATTGATGTTGCATTACATGTGTGTGGCATTTTTCACATACGTTTCCCTATGGAGCAATCTGTAGTACTGCGTGCAGCTAAGAAACGGAGTGTTGCGGTTTGGTAGTGCAGGGCATATGCAATGAGCCGGAAGTCTTTGGTTCACATGTCGCCTCAGGTGGTCTTGTGTCCTCCTTGGAAAAGGAGGGTCCTCCATTGTCAGCCCAAGCTTATGGGGGAAGAGCAGGAGTCTTGAAGTTGTCCATCAACAGTCAGCATTTGGACAGCAGACTGAAAAGTCACTCAGATCAAGGCGGATGTGCAGGGCATTTTTTCAGTCTGAACTCAGTTCTGGCACCTCCCAGGTGGGCACCGTTGCCACTATAAGAGAACAAGGGAGGTGTTCATGGTGAGTTCCAGCACCTCTTGTTCTAGAAAAATAGCTCTGGGGATATGTATTTTTATTTAGACAATAGTAACTATTTCTCAATCTGCAGCTATACCTAAAATCTAGCATATGAAGTATTTCCTCTTCTTTTTGTTGTTTCTGTTGAAAATTAGAAGTGGCCGCCCAAATTTCACTTCAGCTATGAGCTCCGTAGGTGGCCTGTGGCAAGTTACAGCCTCTCAGCCTGTCCCAACCTTATCATCTGTAACATGGGACTGACAAGTTGGGCCCAACTTATAGGGTCACTGTGAAGATTGCTGAGATAATATATGGAAAGTGCTTTGAGCGAGCACCAAAAGCCTAAATAAACACGAAGCCCTATTCTTAGCATGGGAGGCAGCCCTGTTCTTTAAACTCGCTGAGCTTCAGCAGTGAGAAGTCAGTTACAATAAAGGACATTGTGTAGGCCACTGGCTATCTCAGGCACACTTTCTTTCAAAAGAAACAACAAGAATGGTTTAAAATGCATATTGTCTGTGCATGTTTCGGTAACCAAAATGCCAGCTATGCCTGCCTTAGGGCTGCTTGTATGTCAAATGATTAAGTCTTCAAGACTCATAACCACAGGGTCATTATCAATGGTACTTCTAGGTCATTGTGCGCTCTACACCGTTTGAGGCAATGGTTGACCTTTTGACAACACTGCTGGGTAACATGGTTTCTGAGGGCATAAATAATCATTGTTAATTTGTGATGTGAGGGGCTGTTTTGTTTTTACAAAATGTGTGCATATTATAAGACTATGTGACTTAAGGATACTCAATTAGGAAAGCAAAACAGTTTCGCTTGGATTTCTGTCTTTCTCCCCAGTGACTTTTAAAGTCGGAGGAAGGATGGGGAGGGGGCTATATATGCCAACCATAATAGTCTAAAAGATAAAATTAGACCCATATGCTAGGGAAGGGCCATAGCTTGCCGGTAGACCACCTGCTTTTCATGCAGAAGGTCCCAGGTTCAATCGCCAGCATCTCTAGGTAGGGCTGGAAGACTCCTTCCTGAAACCCTGGAGATCTGCTGTTAGGCAGTGCAGGGACACTGAGCAAGATGGTCTGATGGTCTGATTTGATATAAGGCAGATTCCTATGTTCCTATATCGTCTCACAATATAACAGGAAAGCTATCCAGGATAGCTAACCTGTGGCCTTCAAGATTCTGCTGCCCTACCACTTCCATCAGCCTTCACTAACTTGACCAGTGGTCAGGGATGATGGGAGCAACAACTGGAGGGACACAAGTTATCCATTCCCGCTTCAGACCCATGGATATCAGAGGAACCGATTTCACTGCATGAACCTGAAACTGCATAGTTTACTCCTTCAGTACATTGCCTTGATTTCCAAGAGTGTACTTAAGAGTAAGTGGTTGGAAGGTTTTGGTATCTGATATTTGGAGGGCTGGAAAATAGGAAACTGCCTTACCGCAAGTCAAACTATTTGTCCATCTAGATCAGCCTTCTAACTCATAGGGGTTTATTCTGAGACTCTCTGGGGTCTTTCTGATTACCTGGTCATTTGATTCTTCATTACAATTCCATAAGTGTTAGGGTTTTAACTAGTCCTTTTTTTCTGGGGGTACGCAGGGGTACGCATACCCCCTAAATATTTTGTGAATCTTTGTATTTTTGTCCATTTACTGTATTTATCCCCCCCCAATTTGAACTATAAAATGGTGATTTTCTTGAGTCAGAATGAAAGTAACCCTAAACATTTTTTAAGGAAAAAAAAAGCACTGGTTTTAACATTCACTTTGATCAACAGCCTGTTCCTTTCTTTCTTTACCAAGAGCCCAGACTCTCCCTTTATAAGCAACTAATTCATTGTGGAAGCTTATTTAACCACTTGTTTTCCTTGTTTTCTTGGGGAAGGGAGTGGGGTGGGTGGGAAGAGAAGGACCGCACCCTAAAATATTTTAAAAGTTCGTGCTACAAATTTGCAAGAGAAAGTTTGAGACAGAATTGGCCACACATTGAAAACTGTATACTTCAAGTAAGGAATGCAGCAAATCAGCTTGCCAAGGGCCTAGCTGCTGCTGCTGCTGCTGCTGAGATACTGTATCACACTATTAATTAAAATACAAGTCAGTTCTTCCTCCCTCCCCCCCTCTCCAGCACTTGTAGCCTGTGGGTATCCAATGCACTCCACTTGATTGAGTCAGGTGGCGACGGCAGCAGCAGAGGCAGCACAAGCATTCGTGATTCTGTGTGCTTGGAGTGATGGCATGAGAAGGCAGTGAGAAGAGGAGGGATGCAAAGCCCTTTTCTGTTCTCTCTTATATCAAGACAAATGTGCTGCAATGCTCAGACTGCAAAAAAAGGAAGAAGACGACTATAAGAGATCTACCCTTAAAACCTTTCCACTGTGATTTAAACAAGGGGGTCCAACTGCTCCGAAACTCTGAGTCTTGTAGCGTACTCAGATCTTTGTATGGCCAAGGCAACTGTTTCCATGGTGATGCAAAGCATTTGACAATGGTCACTGTTTTGGTGAAGCAAATTAGTCCATGCAGGAGACCTGTATTTAGTAATAAGGTGGGATACTCCCCCCCCCCCTTTCCTGGGAAGGCGAGGCATCAAGGAACATGGGTGGGGGTGGGGAAAAAGAAATTTCATTATTCAGTGCAAAGCAAGTCATATTCAAGCACACCAAAAAAAAAAAAAAAAAAACAACAACAGCAGCAACAGGGGAATGAAATTAAACATGTTATAGTTGGGAGTACAGCCAAATCATGAAATATATGTTTAAAATCAGAAAGCTTGGGAATCAAATTTCACTAGTCTCAGGTAAAAGTCCTGGTTTATGCAAAGTACTTTGATTTCTTTTCTGTCAAAAATGTTTGGGTAGGATTTTGTACCTTCCGTTCCCAAGTGCAGAACAACCAACCATATTGTTAAACAGCAGCACTTCCTGGATCCAGCAAGGGATATAGCCTTACACTTACACACACACACACACACACACACACACACACACACACACACACACACACCTCTACCTACCTGAAATGGCTACAGATGTGCATTTGGGGAGGAGATGGACATTCTATGCACATCTCACTACTCACCTAAGCCTCACTAAACTGATGCTATACAGTGGTCCCTCTGGTTACAAACTTAATTCATTCTTTCTACTGAAAAAGCCTTCAGCAACTAGCTGCCTACTGCTAGGATCAATGACTAGTAATTGCAGCTCATTGGCTTTGAAGGGACTAATAAATCTAAACATTTCAATTTTCAATCAGAGATATAGCCAAAGAATGAGGGCTGGTTCAAACATTACATACTAGCAGCACCACACCCACTGTTGCTCTGGAATTTTAAGAAACAAACAAACAAACAAAGGGCAGTTTGGAAATCAATGTTTAAAATCAATGTGGTTTTGAAAGGTTCCGTCCCTCGCCCCGATTCAAACTGGTATCCAATTGCATCCATACACAGATGGGAGCCGCCTCCTCAAACTTCGGAAACATTATTTAGAATTTAGTCAGAATTTATCTTTAGGAAGTGTCCAACTGCACCACAGGTAAACAACCTTCCAAAATATGTCACAGATTTTGTACACAGGAGAAATTTAACTGAAGGACAAAATCTGATTCAGATACACTGATACACGGAAAAATCACACGTTTTCTGTATGACGGTGCGTGTGGGGATACTGCCACCCACTGCAGCTTCTCAAATCTTGCGTATCACTTGCTGTTGTGTTATTACTACATATTATGATCTATGTGTTAGTTTGTTTCATGTTTTGTTGGATGCAGAAGTTGCTTCAGTAAAAAAATAAAAAATAAAATGCAACATTTGAAACAGCAAGAAATCACTCCCATTTAATATAAACCGCTCTGGAGCAAACTGAATCCCGGGTAATAATATTTAAACTTCGGTTGTCTTCTCAGCCATTGCCCGTTTTACATCAAAATATGATCTTCTGAGATTTGCAGTTCCAATCATTATCCAAATGCCTTGGGGACATAAAAGTAGATAATCAGAATTTCAAATAAATCGAAGGTATATTTACATAGGCTTGTAGAGGCAATGAGCTATGTGAAATACACAATAGATTCAGATTGTTGCTGTAACTGGTATTTTATACAGTTCACTCGCATTCCTAACAAACAACAATTCTGTCATTGTTCAGGATTACCTGTTCAATTCCTGATCAGGAAATTACTACTCCTATGATATTGGTATCCCTGACGACACAGTCACATTTTTGAAGGAATATATTTCCGTATATCAGCGAGCCCTCGCCCTGAGATCAGCAGGGGAGGTCTGTCTCACTGCCCCTCTGGCAAATGTAGCCCCTTGTGCAGTGATACAGAATAGGACCTTCTTGGTAGTGGCACCCAAACAAAACCCTATTTTTCCACCCAGGCTTTTGGAAGAAATTGATTGTTCAAGCTCAGGGTAATTATGATGTCTGCTACAGTACTTATATGATGGTGTAATGTTTCTTTTTAAAAATGATTGTTGTTTATGATTATTACTAGCCTTGATGACTAAGTTTTACATCCACTGTCATAGGTAGTATGTCCATGAATACCATTTGCTTGGAATTGCAAGTAGGAAGAGTGCAGTTGCACTCAGATCTTGTTTGTGAGCATCCCATAGACATCTAGTTGGTTATGGTGAGAACAGGATACTGGACTAGATGGGCCATTGGTTTAATCCAGTGGGGCTCTTATGACATTCCTAAAGTCTTCTTTATGATTACCCAATCATTCTTTTTTCAGATATACCCTGAAACTGTATTGTTTTTACAAATATGCCCCAAGCAGTCCTAAAGGCAAAGGTAAAGGTACCCATGACCATTAGGTCCAGTCACAGATGCCTCTGGGGTTGCGGTGCTCATCTCGCTTTACAGGCTGAGGGAGCCAGCGTTCGTCCACAGACAGTTTTTCCGGGTTATGTGGCCAGCGTGACTAAGCTGCTTCTGGCACAATGGAACACCGAAACCAGAGCAGCGCATGGAAACGCCGTTTACCTTCCCACCAGAGTGGTACCTATTTATCTACTTGCACTTTTTGGTGTGCTTTCAAACTGCTAGGTTGGCAGGAGCTGGGCCTGAGCAACAGGAGCTCACTCCATCACATGGATTCAAACCGCCAACCTTTTGATCGGCAAGCCCACGAGGTTCAGTGGTTTAGACCACAGCGCCACCCACATCTCTCCAAGAAGTCCTAAGATGGTTTAAAAATAGAACAAATAATGATGATGATGATGATTTTTTGCAAAGCATCAGTAGTTTGATTTCGGCTAGTGTGAGACAGACAGGAATTCCCAATCCTTGCTGCTTATATACAGAAGTCAGGACTTACTCTTTCTATATGAATAAAATGAATTAGTCAATCAGTCAGTGACAAAAACATCCTATGCAATCAAAAGATTTTTCATGTTAAGATTAATTTAGTGTAATGCAAGCTTAAATATTGCATAAGCCCCCTTGACATTGAAATATACAGCTCGGAGGCAAGACTGGAGCAAATACTGCCAGCCACTAAAAAGCTGGACAGAAAGGATAATGGAACACATTATCACATTCTTCTCTCATTCTTTGTGTGGCAGCTGATAATAAGGGAGGTGGGAGGAGACGAGGAGGGAGGAAAGTTAAGCTGTCAAAGACCTTCCGATTTTAAAGCTGTTTCTGCACCAAGTGAACTGCAGGAATAACTCTGCTAGACCCAACTACTCATACTGTCATCATTTTATGAAGAAGGAGCACATGAAATATTGTAGTGCTTGGCAAGGGCCCTTATTCCTCAGATATTCTGTGGAGGTTTGCAATGGAGAGCTTAAGGTATTTTCACACATCATGCTACCGTTATGTGTCCTGGAGCATCGCGAACCCTATTTGAGTACATGGTTGAATGTGCAGGAACCTGTTCTCCAGTTCATCAGAAAGCTGTGCCAGAATATGGGATTACCATTGCACCTTGACCTATACGAGCTTTTGGTGTCATGAACATAAGCACATAAAAAGTGCCTGCTGGATCTTGCCCAGAATCTTGCTCTCACTGTGGCCAACCAGGTGTCTCTGGGAATCCCACAAGGGCCTGAGTGCAACAGCACTTTCTCCTCCAGCAGTTTCCAGCAACTGATATTCAGGAGAATGCTGCCTCTAACAGTGGAGACAGAACATTGCCATGAGGGTTACTGATAGGCTATCCTATGAAGCAGAATCTTGGTGTTCCACCATTATAATGCTGATAAATAAATAGGAGTGTCAAAGGAGAGGCTATGCATCCCTCAGTTGTGAATATTCTATTTTCATTGGCTTTATACATTGTTGCTATTTGGCAATAATTTATTTTGGTTAAACTATATGTAATCCACCATGGATTATAGTTAATCCTTCTATCCCTCTTCTCTCTCTCTCTCTCTCTATATATATATGTGTGTGTGTGTGTGTGTGTGTGTGTGTGTGTGTGTGTATGTATGTGTGTGTGCGCACACACACCATATATATATCTATATATCTATATATAGATATAGATATATAGATATAGATAAATATATATATAGGTATATATAGTGGTACCTCGGGTTAAGAACTTAATTTGTTCTGGAGGTATGTTCTTAACCTGAAACTGTTCTTAACCTGAAGCACCACTTTAGCTAATGGGACCTCCAGCTGCCGCCGTGCCACCGCTGCACGATTTCTGTTCTCATCCTGAAGCAAAGTTCTTAACCCAAGGTTCTATTTCTGGGTTAGCGGAGTCTGTAACCTGAAGCGTCTGCAACCCAAGGTACCACTGTATATAGAGAGTGAGTGTCCCCAAATAAAACAGCAAAACATACCGTAAATAACAAGAATTTACTCCCTTCCCCAAGGAACTGGTTATCCACCATAGTACATCGGTCCAATTTAGATAAAAACAATCACTATTTAAGTCAGGTCTGAGCAGTCATGCACCAAAATACCCCTTTACCTAAGTGTCCTTGAGTTTCTGGTGGTCCTCTTTCAATTAAGTAAAGTTATGATTCTTCAGAATCATATTTGGTGCCCTGATTTCTTGTCCCTTGTGCATCCTTGTGGACAATTTTTCCACCACAGAACTCTCAATGTATATCTGAAAACACAAAAAGATATTTCCTAAACAGTTTGCTGCTTGCTTGCTCAATCACACAGCTTGGAGAACATAAGGGGAGACCAAAGGGGAGTGTTAGGTGGGGCTGCTTACTCTCCCAGGGCTTCTCTGGTAGGACAAGAAGACAGAGAAGGAGGGACTGTTTGTGCCTGCAAACAGCAAGGGCAGCTGTCTAAGCTCGTTGGGGTCTGGGACCCTGCTGCATACACACCATTCAATTAAATAACATATAAAGCACATTATTTGCCCCCAAAGAACCTTGGGAACTGCAGTTTACCCCTCACAGAGCTTGAATTCCCAGCACCCTAAATAAACCAGTTCCCAGGATTATTTGGAGGAAATGGCATTTTACATGTGCTCTGAATGTGCTCTGTGTGTACACAGCCCCATATGTACTAGTTAGGCCCTTTGAGGGATGATTCAGGAGGCAGCACGCAATCACATGTGTAAAATACATTTGAGGTGGTGGTAGGGAAATTAAGCATCTGTTAAAAGAATATTAAAGCTGCATAGCTAACCAGATGGAGGTTAGGAAATTTGAAAGTTGAGGTTGGCTCATCCAGAATTAATTCGTCTTCCTAACACCTACAACACATTCCGTTTATCTTGGCATGCTTTTGCTCTCCCTACAGGAGCACTCACAGGCATCGCTAACAAAAATGGCTACATACTTCTTAATTAAAAGGGGGGAGGGAATAAATTCAGGCATGAGCTGTGCAGTCCCTAGGGGCCATACTGAGGGGAGAACTGGTTGGACTGAGCTTGATATGAACCAGTAGCCTGTCTGTTTACATCCTTGGGAAGCGCTCTTCACCAGCCAATCAGAAGTCATGTCCTTAGCCATGCCCACAACCACATGGGCTACTTCAGGGGCAGAACACATCCATCATTGGGCGTTTGTCCATTTGGGGCTTGCTTGGATGGCTTCTGGCCTATTGGAAGTGAGAAATGAATGCCCGCCCTCCCACTACAAGAAAACGAGAGAGGTGCCAAAAGTCATTATAAAAAATAGAGGTGCTTTTTGATTGGGAAAGAAAAACCCCCAACTGAAACCAAATGAGTGATCTCGGCTTAGACCCAACATTTTGCTTTTTTGTTTGTTCCAAATCCTCAGAGATATGTTAGTATCAGCACGAGCTGTTCCACAAACAGCCTCACAAAACAGCACCAACATGTTGAGAGACCACCAGAAAAATCTCAGTTAATAATAGTGAAGTGCAATCTGCCATAAACATGGAGAAATGATTTTGCTTGCAGACTTTCATTTTTCATAGATGGACATAGATGGTAACTGGGTTTGAACATATAGATTAAAAAAAAACAACAACCATCCCTGCACAAGTAATATGTGTGCAGAAATGTGTTCAGTTGTGTGCAAGGTGAGATTGTTCCCATTTGACATAGGAGCATAACCGCCATTAAGTATTAACTAGACAGGTACTAGTAATAGCCCTTGTCAACACTTTCAAAGGAAATCAATATACAACATAAATGTAAAATTAAAAAGGTTCTTCCCTAGATAGCAATGTGTAACTTGGGCTGAACACTTAAAACGTCTCATAATAATCTGCATCCCTCTTTTTTCCACCATCCCTCTCCAGATACACAGAAGCACGGTTGGGTGCCCCTTCAAATGTTAGTTAATGCAACACATTGTAAAACCTTTGCGGCAATCTATATGTGCTGGCAGATGGTTGCTGCCAAGTATGGCTAAGAGGGACCACCTCCTCTCCTATTTTACAGAGGCGAGTCCTCTGATTGAAGGAGTCTTCTGTGTGAGGGGCTGTTCAGTCTGGGAACCATAAGAAGGGAGAGTGGGGTGCTCCTTGAGGTGGCCTACCTCAACACTAAATACTTAGGCAGCAAACTGAAAAGGCACAACAGTCACCTTATCATTGACTTCCCCACTATGGTAAGATGTGTTATATTTCTGTTCAATTTAAAGTGATAACGTCAAATTTTGCATTTCTACTTATATACCTGCACATATAAGTTTAATGCAAATTCTTTTGCTGTCTCTTTTTGGTGCTGTGCTTCTTTTCGCGGTGAGGGGGCATTTGTTTGCGCAATGCGTAAATGGCCATGCTCAATGCAGCCTGTTTGCATAGCACACTGGTCTTTCTCCCCTCATACTGTGTAGTTTCACTTACCCATGTGATATCATGCGGTGGAAACTCCATGCCAATCTACTGTGCAACTTGGTCCTATAGAACAGTGTCAATATCAATGAGCACACTAAAAGGAGGGCTATTTCCACCACCCCTAAAAACCATTACTGAATTAGTTCAACTTTCCAGAATACTTTACCTGTGAAATTATTTCCTGTTGCCACTTTCCCAAGGGCCAGTTCAAATAACAGCAATCTTGTCTATCACGTGGCATGGCACACTGGCGCACTGTGCCCACCATCACAATCTTCACTTGTCTATGTGGCCATGGCATGTCCAGCTGATGCCCTATGCATGTAAAAGCCTATTTTCACAGGCCAAAAATGAATGCTCAGCTCCCGGATTTTATCGGACCATGTGGTTTTGATCTATGTATGTCGGATTTTGTGTGCATAGTCCATAATTTGGATGTGATGTCCCTGGGTAGATGTCCAGGGATAACAGAGATAGAGACAGTGACACAATGGATGGGAAGAATGTCTCCCTCTATGCAACGGCTGGGTTAGTATTGTCCAAAGTAGCCCCAGTTGGACGTTCGGGCACCGGAGCAAGGAAAACCAATAATTTCAGGGGTGAGTGTGTGATTCAAAACAAAACTTAATGATATATCGGGTGTAGGAGATACTATCCTCAGTCCTCTTGTTTCAGAGCAAAAATCAAAGCATGTTAATAAAGGGGTGAAGAGGTTGTTTTGCATATGACATGCAAAGGAATGAACATGGAACTACATTTGGGCCTTTTGTTTCCAGAGATGAACTCCTGCTGATGGTCAGGCAGCCAAAGAGTTAAGAAAAATACATTTTGTAATCGGAGCAACACATTTTGACACAAGTAACACAGTCAGTGGAGTAGCGGTTAAGGAGATCTAGCATTCTCAAAATGAAAGTGGATTTGAATACAATGCTAGCACACAAAATAAAATTCATAGCAATGATCACATTCATATATTGCATTAATCTTTGTGAAAATAAATTGCAATTAGCATGGAATGAATAGCACATTATTAGCGTCTACTTTAATTAAAAGTACCATAGTGATGGATACATGTTTTTATGGGGTTTAAATTGATTTTTTTTCCAAGACCTGCAGAGGGAGCTATTGTATTTATGCAGAAATCTTTTTAAACAGATTTTTTTTCCTAAGGAGAGTAAGAGGGGTTTGTAAAGGAACATAAATCCACAACCGCCCCCCCCCCGCCCAGTACCATGCCAGAGAACTCTTTCACAAGAGCAGACAAGTATATGATATAAAGATTCTGTAGTCATATGTCACAACCATCTTAATCATATATATTTGGAACTAGATATTATTTGTAACCATGGTAAATGCAAAGTGGATAGCAGGATAAAGGATTTTGAAATTACTTTCAGG
The DNA here is from genome assembly GCF_964188315.1 of Podarcis muralis. Lineage (NCBI taxonomy): Eukaryota > Metazoa > Chordata > Lepidosauria > Squamata > Lacertidae > Podarcis > Podarcis muralis. The sequence goes on along the minus strand of NC_135655.1, from coordinate 104,712,825 downwards.
GACCTTTTAAATTTTGTTTTGCAAATTAGCACTAACTGCAGTTGTTACGGCTTTTCATCATTACTGGTTCACCCATCAGTTTTACCTGATCAGGTGTTTTTTTAGAGAAGGACTGTAGCTCATTGGTAGAGTACATCCTCTGCATGCAAAATATCCCAGTTCAATCACTGGCAGGGCTAGAAAAGTCCACTTTCTGATATTCTGGAGATATCTGATATTGATCAACCAGTGATCTGAGTCTGGCCCTGGTATAAGAGAGCTTTCTACATTTCCTCAGGCAGGAGAAAACACCTTAATGAGCAATCAGAACAAATAATCAGCCGATATTCTTATGATAATCAAATCATTAAAAGCATTTACTACAATACCAGAACTGACCCTAAAATGCCTGGTCTGTGGGAGCTGCCAGCGTTAAAACAAACCATTTTTATAACAGCCTCTCATATAGGTGAGAAGTGACGTGACCAGGAGCATATCTGATCACCTTTGACTTTTGGAACCTCATGGATTAGGTGCTCATTTGATGTGTGCATCTCAATGCTCAAGAGAACCCCACTGAACACAATGCTCTCATCTAGACAGCATCTTCTGTGCACAGCCACATGTCGGAGTCCTTTTGCTTACATTTTTAAATTTGCATTTTTGTTTGTTGATATCCTGCAGTTCCTTGCCCTTTTAGGAAGGATATTTTAGTTTGGTTGGGGAACATGGGAGCAGAAAACTGACTGAATTTTCTCACCATGCCTATTTGTGTAGCCACTATATGCTTGATGTGCTAGTGAAATCCCTATACTTGTGATGGGGTTCTGTACCACCGTTTTGGCCATGACAAAAAGGCTTCCTCCCATGGCAGTTTAAAATAATTAAAATCGCAGTCCCATTATAACTGCAAGAGCCAGGATGAAACAGAACTAAGCAGATGAAAGTGGTCTGCAACAGGCAAGCCTAAAATAAACTAAAGACTGGTAGAATAACTCCCCATGTGAACAGGGTTTTCCAAAGAGAACACAGAGAGTGGCGTGAGTTTGTATTCCAAAAGAAGTCTCTTTGCTTATATTCTCAGGGCCAAAGTAGATGAGATGCTATTCACAGAATTGCTCACTGTGTGAATGGTGTCACACCTAATTTGGCCTTCAGGGCTCTGTCTGGAACTGAAGGGAGTTGCTCAGTCAGCCTGCCTATTGACCCCCCCCCCCCTTTTGAAACTTGTTTAGTATTTTAAGCTCTTTCCATGCACTGTATGGTTTGACGGGCTTTTCCAAAAGCCTCTCAAACTATACTCTGTAGGCACCTTATTGAAGAATGTCTGGTGAATATCATGGTATAGGGAATTTGGGGTGATGTCTTGTTGCAGAAGAGTTCTTGAGTTCCGAGACAGTTCCTTAGTCAGAAAAGGACAGACTTGCTTTGCCCAATTTCACTTTGATTTTAGTTCTACCCTAAGCAGGAGGAGCTCCCGTTGCTCGATCCCTGCTCCTGCCAACCTAGCAGTTCGAAAGCACGCCCAAGTGCAAGTAGATAAATAGGAACCACTCTGGCAGGAAGGTAAATGGCGTTTCCGTGCGCTGCTCTGGTTCGCCAGAAGCGGCTTAGTCATGCTGGCCACATGACCCGGAAGCTGTACGCCAGCTCCCTCGGCCAGTAAAGCGAGATGAGTGCCGCAACCCCAGAGTCGGTCACCACTGGACCTAATGGTCAGGGGTCCCTTTACCTTTAAGCAGGAGGGTAACCCGCTTGTCTCAGTTCCCAATGAAGTTCTGATCTTGTGCTAGTGTAGTTTTTCAATGGTGATGAGGATAAATCACATTTTAGTAAAAGTTGGTGTGATGTCAGGGTCTGCTGGAGAGAGCAGTATGAGTATTAGGAGAATTATGACAGCGTCAATTAAAAATATTGATCTGTAGAAGGTGGGTAGATCATCGATAGGCAGAAGGTGGATCATACAAATGGAAGAAGAGTCCTGCTCACCTAGTCTAGCGTCCTATTCTCACAGTGGCCAACCAGATGCCTATGGGAAGCACACAAACAGGACATGAGCACAACAGCATTCTCCCCACTTGTGCTCCCTAGCAACTAGGTAAAAAAAAGGTAAAGAACACCTGGACAGTTAAGTCCAGTCAAAGGTGACTAAGGGGTTGTGGCACTCATCTTGCTTTCAGGCCAAGGGAGCTGGCATTTGTCCACAGACAGCTTTCTGGGTCATGTGGCCAGCATGACTAAACTGCTTCTGGCACAACAGGACACTGTGATGGAAACCAGAGCACACGGAAATGCCGTTTACCTTCCCGCTACAGCGGTACCTATTTTTCTACTTGCACTGGAGTGCTTTCAAACTGCTAGGTTGGCAGGAGCAGGGACCGAGCAACAGGAGCTCACCCTGTCATGAGGATTCGAACTGTTGACCTTCCAATAGGCAAGCACAGAAGGCTCAGTGGTTTAGACCACAGCGCCACCCGCATCCCCATCCCTAGCAACTAGTATTCAGAGGAATACAGCCTCCAATACTGGAGCTAGTACACAGACATTGTGGCCAGTACTCATGGCTATCCTTGTCCTCCATGAATTTGTCTACTCCCACCCCTTTAAAGCTATTCGAGTTGGTTGGTGGCCAGTGTTATAACTCCATCTTCCGATTATGAATTCCATAGTTTATCTATGTGATGTGTGAAGAAGTACTTCCTTCTGCCTGTCCTTAAACTTCCAGCCACTGTGGTCTAACGCAGAGTGCGCAAGGCAGCTTCCTAACTTTTTTACCGTTTCCACCTAGTGCATTTTTCTTGCATTTGGAAATGCCGCTGGGGGTGGAATAATCTAATGGGACTTCAGCCCTTTGTCATGCCATCTAGAATTGTGGAGTGACAACAGCAGAACATTCTACTTCCTATATAACCATCCTTAACATTTCTTTCGGTGTTGTTTGTGTGAAATAAAATATTCTACCTGAACTTGAATTGCCTTTCATTTTCAGGGAAGGAGATGAATTTATAGTTCATGCTCTAAACTTTTATCATCTTCTTTTTATAGGCTGGTGCCACCGGGATTGTACAAGTGGTGACATTAACTATTATAACCGTAGATGGAAAACAGAATTCAACATTTCGGTAATGACTGTACATTAGCATTTAATTTGTGATTTATCATTTGGGCTTTAGTGCTAAATCAGCTAATAATAATAACAATAATATTTTAAAAAATCCCAATATGTCCATGTTAAATAAAAGAACTGTGCTTAGAAATAAAATGTCCTGAAGGATATTGGATTAGAAGGCACAGAGTTTATATTTAATTTCTTCCTATCAGTTGCTGCCTGTATAAACTCACAATATGTCTGGATCTACACAGATCTATGCAATTGGATAAAAATCTTAATATCCTATCTTAAATTTTTATCTGTTTGCAAGGATTAGCCCATTCCACTAATTCACGGAGGTCGGAATCTTAGCTATTCGGCTGTTCCTTACTTAAGACTGCATCCTAAGGGAAATCTTGCAGTATCAAATCCAATTGTAAACATTAGCAGTTAAACTGTACAGACTTGCTTCATTCCAGAAGAAAATGATATTGCATTAGGAAGCGGGCATTTCTTTTGCCAACTGCAATGAAATATATTTTCCTCATAAAAGGCCTAAATGGAAGACTGTCATCAAATTGCAGTGAGTGATGGGCTTGGGGTTCCTGGAGGAGTAACTATATTATGCAGAGACATGGTACTGCTGCCAAAACACCATTCCAATACTGAGTCCTCTCTTTCCTCCCCACCCAGGAAAATATATTATTGCTTACCTCATGCTGACATCTTGTCACTGCATGTTTCCTCCAAAACATTTACTTATTTAAGAAAACCTATACCCTGTCTTCTTTTTGTGATCAGAGTGTTCATGATGGCTCCCAGCAAATTAGAAACCATTCCAAAATGTGTAATAAAAATTCTGTTTGGGGCCTGGAACAATCCAGAGTTTCCCAGAGTCAAAATATGAGAAACTATGATTTGTTCAAACCATGATTCAGTAAAACCAGGATCAATCTGTGGTGTGTTTTTTTTTTTTATTCTAGTTTGAACAAACCACATTTTCAATATTCAGATGTAACAAGAATCTGCAGTTTGTTCCCAACTGGAAATTGCAGCTAGTGTACAATGTGGCAGCCAGATTACTGAATGGATTTCACAAGTCTGAACATAAAATTCCAGTTCTGGCCCACCTGCACTGCTTCCTGGCCCAATTCAAGGCGCTGGTTCTGACCTATAAAGACTTTCACAGCTTGGGATGCCAACATCCCATGGACTGCCTTTCTTCAATGAACCTATCTGGACTCTGAGATCCGAGATCCAGTCCAAGAGATATTTGGAGGGTGGTAATGGGAGAATGAGCCTTTTTCTATTGTATCCCCTGATTGTGGAATGCCTTCTCCAAGGCAGGTCTCCTGGCACTGACTTTATCATCTTTCTGGTACCAGGCAGAGGTGTTTTATTTTCCCCAGTATTTGGATAACACTGATGGCCAGGCCTCTACTGGTGTTCATCCTTGTGTGTAGGTGTAGATATTTTGTGCTGCTTTCCATGACATTCTTTTTGGATGAACACGCTTTGATCACGTTTGGACAACTGGTTTATTGAGCATTCATCCTGATTTGTGTGCAGGGAAGTCAGATTACATTAGCTATTCAGTGAGCATACATTCTAATTTGTTTGCAAGGAGGGTAGATGAGGTTGCATCAGCAGGGCTTTGTGGAGTTGCCTCCACAGCCATGCCACTCAACTGCAGCCATGGTGGAAGGAGTGGGACAGGACAACTGGATCTGATGCAGAGCAATTGCTGTGCTGTTTCCAGACTGCACAAGTAATTAGATCTGGTTTGAGCCCGATGTCATCACATAATAGCTGGCGCAGCCCCATGCTCCATCCTTGAAATTCCCCATTTTAGGGCATTCCACTGGCCCCCACCCATGGAGATACTACTAGTAGATCTCCCTCTTGCCTCCTCCAGTTGGTGGAAGGGAGAAGCTAGCACCAACAGGCTGATGCTCGCAGCATTCTTTTGGGGGCAGCTGCTAGCAGGCTGGCTTAGATGGGAGAGTCAGGCAGATCTCCATTCAATCCACCAACTTGACATAAGTGGGGGTTAGAGTACTGTGTTAATATTTTATATTTGCATTGTTCATTAGATTTCATACACATTTTGTATTATTGTAAATTCCTTTGGGGTGCCTATCACGCATGCACACAAACACACACACACACACACACACACACACACACACACACTAAGGAGAGGGAGGAATGTGCAAGCTAAACTGGACCACTGGAATACTACAACCCTTGAATTCGACCAAAGCTTGCTCATCCTAGAAAAGCAATGCTCCATAGAATTATCTACCCTTATATGGGGAAGGAAGGGAATCTGATATTGATGCAGCCACTTCATGAGTCCACAGACTCCTTTGCCCAACAAAATGTGGCCAACTTATCAAGAGAGACTCCCCATTATGTTGCGATGAATTCAGATTTCATGGGAGAAAAATACTCTCTATCAAGAACTGCGTAGTAGCAAATAGTAACATCTTTTCTTTCTTTTTTTCGGAAATCAGTTTCAGTGCTCAGGTTGTTTGGTCATTTAAAATACCTGGGGAATTGAGAAGTAGCCTTTCGACAGCTCTGAGCTTCCCTTCAAGTGGCGTATGCAGATGAGTGCCCCCTTGATGTGTAACAAGAGGGCTCTGTATCTTTTTTAATAGCAACCCTGATGGTAAGACATGCCCTGAATAGCAAAACATACTTAACTACAGTAACTAAATCCATATACTAATAACTCTCCATGATGCAGAGTATTTGGCAGATGTTTTCTTTCTTTCTTCAGCACATGAAGGTCTGATTCCAATGTCTAGTTTGACGTTGCTGCTTTCATTAGGAGTTGTATTGAAACGGTTGTGTTTGTTTGCAAAGTTACTGGGTTGTATGGCTCTTATGTTGTTGTTACCCTGTAAAATGCCCTGTGGGCTTTTGCCAAATGGAGGCACGTAAATTTCTAAATAATATCGCCCCCTCCTTTGTTTTTCTAGATGCAAAAGCTTAGGGAAAATGTAACAACTGAAATGGTATTGCTCAGTTGGGGTACACAAATGTAATTGAAAAACAAAATTAACACACCTCCGTTGGTTGGAATGTGGACTCCTTCATTCCCACCCCCTTTTGCTTTTGTTTTTTTCACAGTTCTTTTATTCAGTGCACCTGAAATTTGTGATATGCAAATCTTGTCTGGTCAACAACATTTGAAATTCCAGATTTCCCAGATCTGTGTGAAGGTGTGTGAAATCAGTGTTACCACTTCAGTGCTGGAGGGTATAGGTGCCAAATCTAGATTGGGATCCCCCAATAATTTTCATCTGGGAGCACAGCCCCCTCAATATTGGCTTCCCCCACTCACCTGCATTCCTGCCTCCTCCTGGCTGCCTCCCCACAGCCAGGTACCGCCCTCCATTTCCAGCTTGCCTCCAGGATGAGCAAGGAAAGCATAGCGATTGCGGCAGGCGCATGTAAGTGTGTGGTGTGCACATGTATGTCCTCCACCTGGCTGCCCAGCCTTCCTTCCCCTGCTCGCCTGCTCCCTCCCTCTCTCTGTATGGCTTACTTTGATTGGTTACTTCCAAGTAAATACGTCTAGAACTGCAATGTGGTCTTAGGATGACAATCCTAATCACCCTTGGGTATGGGGTAAATGCCATCGAGCTCCACAAGATTTACTTCAAAGTAAGACTGTGTTTCTTGAGTTTGCCATGCATCAGTATGAATGCTTGTCTAATATCTTCCTGCCAGTGCTGGAGTGCTTTCCCAACTTTCCACTTGCACCAAAGTGATCAAAATCCTTTCCAAGGGAAACTTTTCCCCTCACTGGCACTTAGGCACCAGCGTGGTGTAATGGTTAAGAGCGGTGGACTCGTAATCTGATGAACCGGGTTCGCGTCCCCACTCCTCCACATGCAGCTGCTGGGTGACCTTGGGCCAATCACACTTCTTTGAAGTCTCTCAGCCCCACTCACCTCACAGAGTGTTTGTTGTGGGGGAGGAAGGGAAAAGGAGAATGTTAGCCACTTTGAGACTCCTTAGGGTCGTGATGAAGCAGGATATCAATCCAAACTCTTCTTTTCTTCTTCTTCACCAGGCCCAGGTACTCCAGAGATCTTGGAGGTGACCCTGTTTACATTTTTACCTGTTTTTGATGCTCTGATTCATTTGTCTACATAATTAGGTGTGGTTGGGTTTTTTTAAGCAACAATTTTATCTCGTTTTCAATGTTTTCTTTCCACAACCATGACTTTTAATCAGAAAGTGTATTTTAAAACACATTTTAAAAATAAAATCTACGTGAATAGGACTCCTTGGGAGAAAATCTTGTTTGGGGTTCCAAAATCTACACTCAGTTTAAATACGCCCCCCGGCCCTCTGTGGAACTGTGCTCCTTAGCCATAATAGCTCTGAGATCCATAAAGGAAGCATTTCCTTAAGAATGCAGTACACATTACCATAATTTTCTGATGTAACAAAGAGGAATTCAGAAAGAGGTATCTCTCCACCTGGCTGCTGTGCTGGGAGCATTCAAACTGCATCGTTATATGATCATTTGCATAAAGGTGAAATCACTGCACTGTAAGAATTTGTAAAGGCACTACAATTATGATTGTGTAGATGTGGCTGTCAGCATTTTCGGGATCACTCACTATGCGACCTAACATCTGGAAGTGATGAGTGCTCTCGAACTCTGCAGGCTTCACTGGGAATTGAATGTAGTTTTGAGTACACTTGCCCCCACCCAGAAATTGGTCAACACCTTGCAAGGTGAAGCCCTGTGCAGCATTGACACTATCAACGTTATTCTATACCAGCCGCAAATGATGTTACCTACCAAGCTGAATTCAGCTAGTCTAAGCCATGTAAGGTAGCCTTTTCGGACAATAATAAACTTGTTTTCGATTCCTACCCAGAACTGTAAAAGAAATGCAGGGTTGTTAAGCAGCTGCAATATAGGTGCTGGTGGTCTGCGCTCAACTTAGAATCATAGGATTGTGGAGTTGGAAGAGGGGCCATAGGGTCATAGTCCAACTCGCTGCAATGCAGGAATCACAGGTAGCAATTGGTGTGTTGAAAGTTGTGCAGGCTTGTTCTATACCTGTGTTGTAGCATATTAAGTTTTTTTTCCGATATTCAGAAGTTAGGATACAATTCCCCCCCCCCCTTCTCTCCTTCCTTTCCCCCCTTATTCTTTTGGAGGAATTGCCACTGGCTACAGAAGAGTCATGAATGACTATCTGAAATTCCAAGCCTCAAATTTCCCGCAGCAAATGGGACAACACTGGAGCACACCATTTAAGGACAGCATAATAAGACACAATATTTGTGAAAAAAGCATTTTAGATTACTTTTCCCCCATAAGCTTCTGCAGCCAGTTTTTTTTGGTGTGTGTGCAGCTTCACACATCCCATGGAAATACAGCATTTCAGGAGCCGTTTAATCCTTAACTGTGTATTTAATGAGTTTCATACAATGAACACTTAATATTATTTTAGTTTTGTGTCAACACAAAGCACATTGGTTTGTTTTCACAAGATATAAAATCTTGCCGTCCTCCCATATCGGATCCTCCTGCAAGATAATTGACCACAATGCGAGTTACAGCCAGAATCCTAAAATCAACGTTGAGGGCAAATAATGAAAGGAAATGTCAAATATTTCACAATAGTGCTTTCATATAATAAGAATGCTCATAAAGGACCCAAGCCTGTTGAATTATTTGGAATTTGTCTGCTGACTTGAGTGGGTTTTTTTGTCAGCCTCAAGAGGAGAACTGAGTTATGTTGGTCCAGTTAGTCATCTTGGCTGTAATCCAAGACTCAGAAGATGCAGTGCAAGTAGACCCAGACAGGCTTTTCATTCGACGGTCTTCTATGCCAACCACAAACCTCTTTTTAGCCCCCCCCCCTCATGTTAACAGTCTGCTTGTCAGTTCAGTGGGGGAAGGTATTCTTGTTGTGTGAACGAAATTTTGAGGCTGAGGCCTTCCTGATATTGTTGGACTACAACTACCGTCACCCGTGTCCATTGACCATGCCGACTGGCAGGGGCAGAAAAAGGGGGTGCAGTGGAGGCGGATTGCCCTGGGTGTCCTTGCTGAGGGGTGTGTGTGACATTGACAGCATTCCTCCTTCCCCCTTCGTTTTAACAGCTGGGAGAGGCTTGGGAGTAGCGGGCGCACGGTGCGCAGAATGTCCGCCATCGGTGGCTTGCTCTGCCTCTTAGGGTGTCTCTCTCTGCCCCGGCTGCAGGGCGTGCGCACTGCTCTTTGAACCCAAATGGCTATCCCGTGCCTGGGAGGGCACCCTCCACCCCCCTCAGGAGCACGCCCGCTCTGGGCAGCACGGGCATATGCTCTGCTGCTGCTGACTGGGGCTGATGGAAGTTGGGAGTCCACAATATGGAGGGCCACAGATTAACCCTTCCTGACTCTAGAAAGATGCTTCGTATAGCGCTTGGTATTTGTGGCCAATTGGTGTACCCCAAATTCAAGGCTATCAATAGCATATCTACCATTACCAGTTTAACCAGAATATGGGTGACACCATTTGGCCATTGTATTTGCTGGGCATCCCCCCCCTTTTTTTAAAAAAATCATTTTTATTAAGTTTCCCATTTTAACAATCCAATCAAATCACATTGAATGTTCCAAATTATACAAATACATATCAAATAGTCCAAATATTCTGCCTAAATTATAATTTTTTTGTTGGGACTTCCCATGCTTCAAAGTTTGGGGGGCGGGCTCTGATCATCTCATATCTCTGCTGCCTTGAATGGTCTTTCCAATAGTTCCTTTAAAATTTGCTGGGCATTTTCCATTCCATTATATCAAGGCTGAACAATATATGAGGCAGGCACTTCTGTGGTGCAATTAAACTGACCGAAGCTAACGCAGAGCTTATACCAGCAAATACTAGTTAGACCCTATCCTTCCTGGTCCACCACCGCTACCACGAATCTGGGGCAAAGTGAATTTTAGAAGGTTGTGACACTTGAGCTACACATGCTCGGTGATGTTTTTATTTTAGAGGGCTAGAGGGTGTTTCTCTCACTTTCTAGTGATTGCTGTGAATATCAGACCAAGCTGGAAAGAACTGAGACTTACCTTGATCAGCATGGGTCAGGTCAGTGAAATATTATTTGCTGACTAGATACATTCTGTCAAGTGTTTGTGGTTGGTTTGATTTTAAGGCGTCAAGTTTCTTCTTCCATAGAAAATATACATTTTGTGGTATTCTTAACTCTGGACCCCCCCCCCCCCACTTATGGGTGTTTGTGGTTTAGGTGAGTAGGTTGAGCAGCATTCCTTGGCTTCTCAGCTTTCCCCCACCTGAAGATAAGCAAGTCTTTAGTCCTTGTAGAACTTGAGATACGATGCAAAAAAATGCAAACTTCATTACCTTGATTTGATTTCTGAGAAACCAGCCTGCACCCACCTTTCAGCATTTTCAGCCAATCAATGAAGTCCTAGCAATGACTGATGTGTAAGGAAGCATATCTAGACAAAGAGAAGGCTAGAGTTGAAACACCCATTGCTGGAGCCTAAATCATCTGAAGTTATATTTTGAGTTAATAGGGTATTTCCCATGCATTATGATGGTGCGTTAGCCATGATTATGTGCATGTTTTTGTTCGTCTGGCAACTATTCAGATTTGGCTTTTGGTTGTGAGACAAAAATGGAAGGGTCTCAAGCTGGTACAGGAAGAGAAACAAAATAACACAAATCATGCTCAATCAAAGGGTAGGTGTTGATTTTGTAAATAAGGAGAGATTTGTCTGTACAACCACAAGACATAGTTCCAAACTTCCCTCAAAACCACTGGTTGGGAGGCATTCATTTTGTCATATGCATTAATTCAGTCGGCACATTACAATGTTAAACTAAATGACATTATTACAAAGCTGTGCTAAGAAGTGTTGACAGGTCCATATGGTAATTTTACAATGTATAATGAACACAGACTCCTTTCTTGCAGAAATTTATAGTTCAAATCTATACCCAGGATATCCAGTTTTATTTCCAGAAACTTAAATTGACTTATTACGATGTAGTGAATGTATAAATTAGTTCCAGTAGTTAAACTGAAACATTTCCCTACAGACTCAATTAGATTCATTAATCTACGGTGTAGACCTGTAAACGGTCCATTGTTCTTTCTCCACTCCCCCAAAATGTCAAAAACTATTTCCCAAAGTATAAAATATTTTTCTTCCAAAATTATTTTAAATGGAAATAATTGTTAAATATTTTTAAATCCCAGACCCACACATTTCTAATTGCATCACCCTTTTTTTCTTTTCCACTAGAAGAAAAAAAAACAAAACACTGTCGCTAGCTCTTGCCTGATAATTTAGTGGGATGCTGGCTTGTTTCAGTGTTCCATTAAACTTCAGGTGTACCATCTTCTCTCTCTTTTTAAGGATCAATTTCCACGTGCACTGCGAGGAATAAATCAGCTGGGAAAGACTCCTGCTGTTTTCATAACCTGCGGCATATATATCGTTACAAACCTTGGCATGTGATTGGACAGAGGTAACAGGAAGGCAAAGGGATTAGCCAATCGCAAGACTAGGAAGAGTCTGTTTAGGGAAAGCTGCTTTGCACATTTTAGAGTTCTTTCCACTTCCAAGAATGAGGGGAATATACAGGAGTGCAAACAATTTTGCAAAGAAGAAGATTTCTTAGGAGCCATATAGGTGAAAAATCCTGCTTGTGTAGTAGAAAGTCAGATTCCGTTTTCTAGGGTGCGAGTAGCTAGTGGGTTCCTGGATTTCTATATCCCTGTTATAAACTGTATCTCAAATTCATTTTCACTTTATCACAATCTTATTCCCTGGTGTTTTCACGGAGTCTTCATTCTTCATTCACGTCTCCTAACTCTGTAGATTTCAGCAGGGGTGGGCACTAAGCACAGTGTAAGTGGATGAATGTGTTTAAAATTCCACACTTGGGCAATCCCTTTATACAGCCAACCAAAATGTCACAAAATCATATGCAAGCTTTTAGGCTTTCCAGAGCTCTTCAACAGGCTAGGTGGCAAACAAAAGGGAAAATAAAAAGGGTGGGGAGGAGAATACATATATTTGGCTGGTGGTGCGACCATCTCTGCCTGCATTTTGTAAAGGGCTTATGATGAAGTGATGGAGGAGGCAACAAACATTCAAAAGGGTGTGTGTGTGTTTTAGATGCTGCTCAGATATCAGGTTGCCTAGAGGTGTCTTAAGAAGCGGAAACATACAATAATGATTCCCCTTTCTATGCAAAAACAAGAACCAGTCATTCTTTTTTTTAAAAAAACAACAAAAAACTAGTATGACCTTAAATTAATCTCTATCTTTGTGAATACAAGAACAATTTGTTGTTTTCCGGTTGTCCAATTCCAAACTTGTGTGTATCACTTAAGAATGGCAGACAAGCCTGGGTAACAGCTGGTTTTCGTGTTAATGTAGCTAGAGGGACAGTTGTTACATGTATGCAGTGGCGTAGCGTGGGTTGTCAGCACCCGGGGCAAGGCAAGTAATTTGCGCCCCCTAACCCGTGGATTTGCGCCCCCTAACCCGTGGATTTGCGCCCCCTAACACGTGGATTTGCCCTAACCCCAGATGTTGCGCCCGGTGCGGCCGGCCCCCCTGCACCCCCCATGCTACGCCACTGCATGTATGTATCTTTCTGCTTTAACGATATGCAGCCCGATACCTGAATAGCACCTAATACAGCCCCATTTTTTTTATAAAAAAGAACATTATTTTCACAATTAATGTGTAGTACATACATCAGCTATGAAAACAGCCCTATTTGAATGTTAGTTGCCTCCTCGTACAAAATTCCGACAGAGATAGCTTCACCCACCCATACCTTTTCACATTTGCTTACCATCTAGCAGATTAAGAGTTCTTGAGAAATCAAAAGCTTAACAAACAAATGTCCCAATGTGATGGCTTCAGTTCCAGCTTGCTCACCCTCATCCATCTGGGTAACACTTCCTTCTTCAGAAGTTAGGCATCCTTTGTGAGATGAGTAGATAGCAAAGAGGTGGAAGAGACTGTAACCTGCATACTAGTGACACTTCAGTCCAAATCTTCAGAGGAATTATCCTAGTGGTTGCTGCAGCCAATATCCATCAGCTCTTAGTTTACCCATTGCAATTTGCTCATAGGAGCATACACTTAATAATGATGATGATGATTAAATAAATAAATAATTTTTATTATTTATACCCAACCCATCTGGCTGGGTTGCCCAAGCCACTTTAGGCTCTCTAAGTACCAATTGAGCCAACTCTTAGAAATTTATTTGCCTTTAATAATTTGTAGCCTGGTTTTATTTGAATTTCTTGAAAGCAAATCTTACCAGGTTTAGTTCTCACCATGCCTAAGACTTATCCTATGCACACTTGGGAATAAACCCAATTGCACAGCAGCATTAATTGTAGACAAGACTGGACTACATGGCTCCCCCTTAAAAATGTATGCAAAGATGTTTCTGCACTTATTTTTCAAATTCTTGGCTCTAATGCTCCCTGCAAAACAGTTCATATTTATCTCAAGTATTTTCCAGATTACTTGCCTTAGCAGTTTCTCCCGCAATCTCCCCATTGTAACTTTCAAGCAGCCTCAGCATGTGAATATTGACTTTCTTTCTGTATCCACTAGGCAGATACAGGCATGAAGAACATACCGTGAGATGAGATGACTCAGAGTTTCAGACGCTGTATTAATGTTTTCCAGTTGGAGCAACAGTTGGAGTGAACTCTCTCCATTGTTATTTTAATCCACATATCTATTCATCTAAATATTTAAGACTGTGATCCTATAAACAGTGAGTAAGCCCTGTTGAACTTAATACATTTTTTTTTTTTTTTAGTAGATACGTATAGGACTGTGTTGGTGTAAGTGTACTTCTTAAAGTTGGAGTAATAGGACAGGCCACTAAACCAACCTTCCACAACCTGGTTCCCTCTGACTTGGTGGCTTCCATAGGCGTCCTCTCATGCCAAAGATTGTGGGTGCCCACAATGTAACGCAGAAGTGTGACATCACACGCACACGCCCTCCTTCGTGTGCCGCCTCCTCGAGAGGTCTGGAGGGTGGCAACACAAGAACGGGCCTTCTCTGCACCGGCTCCCCATCTGTGGAATGCTCTCTCCAGGGAAGTTCGCCTGGCACCTTCATTATACACTTTTAGGTGCCAGGCAAAAATGTTCCTTTTTAACCGGGCCTTTGGTTGATCTGATTTACATCCTATGCCCTTTTAAAATGTTTTTGTTTCTTTTTGGTTGGGCGGGCTATATCTTGATTTTATTCTGTGAACCGCCCTGAGACACCTGGGTATAGAGCGATATATAAATCCAATTAATAATAATAATAATAATAATAATAATAATAATAATAATAGTGTTTTTTTTCTTTAAAATGTTTAGGGAGTCCTCTCATTTTGACTCAAGAAAACCACCATTTTATAGTTCAAATCGGGGAAAATAAATACAGTAAATGGACAAAGTACAAAGATTCACAAAATGTTTAGGGGTATGCGTACCCCTGTGTTCCCCCAGAAAAAACCCACTGATAATAATACATGTGGTGTGTATGAGGTCACACACACCAGACAGCAGTGGCTGCAACACTTCTTCCTCCCTCCCCCTCACAGATCAGGAGGTGGTGGCAAGGCAGAGGCGGAGAAGGCGGCTGGTGGCAGTGGCTCTTTCCCTTCCGCCCTCACGGACCAGGAGGTGACGGTGGTGGAGGAGCAAGCAGAGCCAGACATGGCAGCTTCTTTTTCACATGAAGAGATGGAGACAGCAGGGAAGGGCAGCCCCCACAAATATATTATTGTGGATGCCTAGGCACTCACGGCCCCCTCGAGTTGGCACCAGGGATTTAAAGGTAGCCCCACATAGAGCATGCTGTTGTGATCCAAAATGGGTGTAACAAGGGCGTGTGCTATTGTGGTCAAATCAGACATCTCAAGGAATGGGCGTAGCTGATGCGCTAGATTTAGCTGTGCGAATGTACTCCTGGCCACCACCTCAGGGCTGAGTCCAGGAGCAAGCCCAAGATAAAAGGAACAATGGTATTTCCGGGTGGAATAGATATGAAGGAGATAAAGTGAACAAAGTTATAAGTTCAGAAATCTATGGCCAACCAGAGATCGTTCATTAATGTCAAGATTCAAGACTCAGACTTCAGAGTACCAATGTGTAGAAGATGCATAATTACTGGGTGATCATAAAGCACCTCTGCACCTCTCTTTTACGTTTCACATATAGAAACACACAGCCCAGGGCAGGCTTGCTTGAACCTCTTAACTCCTCTATTTTTAAATATAAGATGCTCAGTATTTTACATTTTAGCATCCCCAGGCAGAAGCTTCAACCAGGTTCAAGTATGTAAGACTCCACACCTGGCGTTTTTGTTATCTGCATAAATGGGGACATGTATCAAAGGAAGAAATTCATTTTCACTTTGAGCTTAGCTGGGATTTGAATCCGACTCATTTTCTATGTATTGCTCTACATCTTGTTTCTTCTCTTACCAAAGCTCTCGTCCTGAATATAAACTACTGCTAAGCAATCACACTCTGATTCGTTTCATTAACCCACAATTTATGAAATTTGAGATACAGAATTTATGTTGCTATTTTTCAGGATATTGTGCTTTGTAGTTGTCACCTGGGGAATTTCCGGCGCTTTTTCTGCCCTTTTGCCATTTTCTGACAACTTTCTTTGCTTAGCAGTTAAAGCTGCATTGAACAATAAAGATCTTAAAGATCTGAGTAAGCAGGCATAGGATTGTAGGGCAGGGGCCACATACACTGGTGATTTTACAATAGGGGTAGTAATAATTGATCAGCAATGAAACAGCAGCAACATCATCATCTACTCTTACCAGCTTGTTTTGCCTTTTTGACTGGTGCAGTCAACATTTTATTGGGACTGCTTTGGTGCTGACACAATCATTGCTACACCACATTTAACAAGGTACAGTGGTACCTCAGGTTACAGACGCTTCAGGTTACAGACGCTCTGCTAACCCAGAAATAGTACCTCAGGTTAAGAACTTTGTTTCAGGATGAGAACATAAATTGCGTGGCGGCAGTGTAGCGGCAGCAGGAGGCCCCAATAGCTAAAGTGGTACCTCAGGTTAAGAACAGTTTCAGGTTAAGAACGGACCTCCGGAATGAATTAAGTTTTTAACCCGAGGTACCACTGTACAAATGTTATTGCCTATGCACTTCTTCCAGATATATAACCATGCCATCAATGCACAAGAAGCAGAAATACCTCAGAGCTGCACTCCATACTAACATTATCTAGTACACCAACAGCAAGGAAATGGAGAGCAATGGTATCAATAGCAATTACAGTACAGTGGTACCTCAGGTTAAGTACTTAATTCGTTCCAGAGGTCCGTACTTAACCTGAAACTGTTCTTAACCTGAAGCACCACTTTAGCTAATGGGGCCTCCTGCTGCTGTTGCGCCGCCAGAGCACGATTTCTGTTCTCATCCTGAAGCAAAGTTCTTAACCTGAAGCACTATTTCTGGGTTAGCGGAGTCTGTAACCTGAAGCGTATGTAACGTGAGGTACCACTGTAATTGTAATTCCAGTGTTAATACAACTGAAGAGGAAAATTACATGAAGAAACTGACATACTAAAAGCATTGGTTTGAAGGAACATCACACAGCAACTTTGCTGAAGCTAAGTGGGTCTGGATCTGGTCAGTTCCTCGATGAGAGATCACCAGGGAATCCCAGAGACACTATCTTGCCATCATGGAAGAATGATGCATGATACGAAAGTCAAGTGTGTATACAAAGATCTTAGAAGAGTCTTGAACAGAATAAGAAAATTAGAAAGCCCAAGTGGTTCAATGAACTGCCCCAAAATGCATTCTGACTGGTTGATGTGCGTCCTGTCCTGTCACCAGCTTTCATAATGGATGCCTGTCCTGTCACCAGCTTTCATGATGGATGCCTACCTATTCCTTTGGGTGTGTGGTTGTTGCAGAGCTTCACAATCACCACCAGCGGGCGGCCAGAATGCACATGGCCAGGTGACTGTTGGGGAAATTTCCCTGGCCACCTAGGTAGCTGGCTGGAGTTCCCGCCAGTTCCTGCCTTTTAAATTGGCCAATGAGAGTCCTGCTCTGGAGGGTGTGCCTCACTGTCTGAAAGGCCATTGGCTGCCCGGCTGCCTCGGCAGCTTTGTCAGAACCACATAGAAAGCACATCAGGTCACATGAGGCACGGTAAATGGAGTTGCCCTCGAGATCTTTAAGGCTTGTCAAAGGATTGGGGGAGGGCAGGACACAAAGAATGATGTGTTCACTTCAAACGTATACCAAAATTAAGGGGATATTTGACCCATATAGGATGCTAGCTATCTTTCATCAGAATGACAGCTTTACTTCTTTGTATCTGATGGAAGGAATTCATCTCATCTCCTCGTGTATCCCCTGCCCTCTCCAAAACTACAATGGTACCTCTGGTTACGAACTTAATTCGTTCTGGAGGTCCGTTCTTAAACTTAGGTATCACTTTAGCTAATGGGGCCTCCCGCTGCCACTGTGCCACCGCCGCACGATTTCTGTTCTCATCCTGAGGTAAAGTTCTTAACCCGAGGTACTACTTCTGGGTTAGCAGAGTCTGCAACCCGAAGTGTTTGTAACCTGAGGTACCAATGTAAATACAACCTTCACCAATCACGTGACCTCCAGATATTTGGGGCCACAATCTCCTCAGCTGCAGCCAGCATGTGCTGGCTGGGCTGATGGCAGTTGTAGTCCAAAAACATCTGGAGGGGGTCAGGTTGGGGAAGGCCAATTTAATTGTTAGCAGTTGGTCCAGATGTATTATTACTGAAGTTTCATAAAGGACCCCTTCACAAGTATGCTTTCTGAATTATTTCTTGGAACCAGAGGTTTGGAGACTCTGGTGTGAAAGGAAAAAGTGTTACGGATGTCACCTTTTAAGTTAGCCAGTGGATTAAATGATTCTAATATCTGGCATAATGACATTCTGTATGGTCTAGATCACATTTGCGATAGTACATCTGACACCCTTGTAAACCCTGGAAGAATAAGGCTAAGAGAATAGCTTGCCTCCCCACCCCTTTAGCTTTAAACACATTACAGTTGTGAGTGTAAATCACTTGTCAGTCTATGGCAAATGTAACAGTGTTATAATCTGAGTTAGGGGGAAAGGAAATAAAGTATAGATAATCTTTTTGGCCATATTCCTGGCACCATCATACATTGGAGACTGACAGGTCCTTCACTTGAGTGACAGGTGTCCTTTGAAATGCCTGTGAATCAGTATCTGTACAGACTGTTGAAATGCATATTTCCATCCTTATCGTAAAGGAATGGATGGGCAAGATAGGTGCTGTTAACATTGCAAATAGCTCCAGAATTATTCATTGTCAGCTCCAGGCAAAGAATAGGGGGAAAGTTTTATTATTCACCACGCACAATAGCAGGATGCTTAATGATTCTCAGTTACCCTGGCAGAATTGTCTGTCGACTTCAGGCACTAGCAATGGGTGACACAGGTCTGGCCAAGTGTTAGAGCAAGATCATACGTTCTGGTCCCATTTTAATTTCTAATACATTAATCTTTCCCTCACAGATGCACAATGAATATTCCACAGTCTCTTGTTTGTCAGAAGCTGTCTGGCTTTCATCTATTCAGGTGGTTTCATTGACTGTGAAAGCTTGCTTAAAAGGCCTGATCAGTCAATGACAACTGTCTCACAATAGCAGTGCGTAATGCTTCCTTTTTTTCTTTTCAGGCATCTGATAGACAACTTTGACACCTGATCTCTGGGGACCTCAGAGAGTCACTCAGAGTTCTTAAGAGACTTCCCTTACTTTATCATTCCAGAAAGAATTGTCACAGGTGAATGTATCGCACTTTCGCAGGAGCTGAACTCGACACCCTCCTCCCAAATCTATTTCATTTGTGCCGGTAGGTTCCCCCCCCAACCCCGAAATTAAAATGGATTAAGTTGGCTTAATGCTGTTTTACAAGCAAGCTGCAAGCGCCACACTACTCATTTTTAATTTTAATCCTTTGTCTTAGCCTGTTAATTGCAATTGTTTTAAGTCCATTATCCCAAGGTGCACATTGTTGCTAGATGGATCCAAATGCTTGTAAGCTTTGTCCTTACTTTTGCAAATACTGACCCTTGAATTGTTAACTTAGTCAATGTCAGTGCATAACACCAGACTTGGGTGATTCATGCTTTATTTTTTTATTTTTATTTTTTTAAAATCTTCTTGTGCCTAATTAAGTAATAATCAGGGAGCAGGGATTGTAGCAGAATTAATGTACCCCTTTTTGCTTTTGTTTTTTTTTTAACAGAAGAAATGTCATGGTGATGCCGATGAAACACATTAGTGTTTCAGCTTATATTGGGCTGGGAATTCTCTAGCTGCACTGTAAAGTACAGCTATTTTAAAAAGTTTACAGAAACCAGATTCAGCACCTCCTTCCAGGGAACCCCTTCCCCCCCCTTTGCTGTCTATACTTGAGTTACAAACCAGACTGCCATATCTGAGGAGAGCACAAAACAACAGGAGCCCATGGGGAGAGGCAGAAACTGACAAATTGCCTTTTGTTTGACTAGGGATGCTCCCTTCACATTTCTTTCACTGAAATCTGCAGTGGAACCACCTGCGGCAAATTGCAGAGTGCTCAGCGTTCATCAGGCTCTGGATGTGATCTGCATCCCATCTGCTGATGAGTGTATTACAACTGGTCTGGGAATTTAATTCTAGGTTCAAGGGTGGACTTTTCATTGGGACCACAGCCTATACACATAGGGGACTTAACTCTTCCCTCCCTAGGTGTGATCCCATATAAGCCACTAGCTATATTGCGATTAGCAATTGCAGAGAAACTTCATAGTGGTAGCAATGGGAGATTATTTTTTTCCTTTCATTGGCCATTACTGGGAGAGGATATTTCCATCAGAGTCACAGCTGGGTAGGGAAGAGTTAAACTGCTTTCCCATTGGAAGTTCCTACATAGACCTAGGATTATTATTTTTTAAAACCCCAACTCGGCTGCCAACCATTCAATTTACATAATACGTAGTTAGGCCCTCAGTCCCAGTTCATGGGATTCTGGAAAACTTAAGTGGCTCTGAGGAGGGCGAAGCTCTCTGTTCCACCCCATAGCTTATACAGTACAGTGGTACCTTGGGTTACATACACTTCAGGTTACATACGCTTCAGGTTACAGACTCCGCTAACCCAGAAATAGTACCTCGGGTTAAGAACTTTGCTTCAGGATGAGAACAGAAATCGTGCTCCAGCGGCGCAGCAGCAGCAGGAGGCCCCATTAGCTAAAGTGGTGCTTCAGGTTAAGAACAGTTTCAGGTTAAGAACGGACCTCCGGAACGAATTAAGTACTTAACCCGAGGTACCACTGTATTTTTAACTCAGCAATTGAGTTGAACTTTGTTTCCCCAAAAGCAACTCTATTGAGAAGCAATGTTTTCATATCGGCATGCAAATGAGTTTCCTGGTTTAATTTCATTTAGAATTTGTATGTACCATACATTAGTACTAGTCAGAGGGTTTGAACAAGGACTGGAGTTGTTCCCTGTACAAAACGCTGTTTGCTTCAAGCCCCCTTTTGGGTAGCTCTCCCTTCCAGTCCACCTCTTCATGTGGCTTGACTTCCCTTTCCCCTTCATCCTTGCCTTTTTGCTTCTTGAAATTGCCCAGAAGCAGAAGCTCTAAAATACAAAGGTGTTCTCCTGGCATTTCCGGCCTGACTGGAAGCAGGAAGTCCTGTGTCTCAAGAAAGGAAATCAATTCTTGTGAGATTGCCAGCTCAGTTCTGCAGACCCAAGAGGATTGGATCGTTCTAATAAGGGCCTGATAATCCTTTTGCTGAAAGAGGCTGTGAACCTTTCACTAATTAGTGTAGCTATTAATACAGTATCATGTCACAAAGCTATAGAACTGAAACTCTGGGACTGTGATTGGATGATATATGTACGTAATAGAATTGTGCTAAATTCCCCAAAGAGTCCTATTCTAGACTTTAGTGGTGGGTGGGTGGATTGCCTTCTAAGCCAAGAGAACTATGCAACCATCCACATTCTGGTTTTTGTCTTAAGCGTCAAAGTCTACATCTTTATCAAAAGGTTATTGTAAGTCAGCGGTGGTGTAACTGCATCCCTCCAGAAGATCTTGGACTCAAATTCCAGTCTCCCCAGCCAGCCTGGGAGTTTTATCAGCCAACCCTGTTTTAAGCTGATGAGATGATAGACAGAATGGTTCTGGGAGTTCCATGTGTTGTGGTGTTTGCCCATATTCATGAGCCAACCACATTTGAGATCAGAGGACACGTTTTACTCTAGGCCATATTGGTATTGCCTTCTCCTTTCATTTAGGTCTGGTTCAATCCACCCCCCCCCCCATCCATCCAGTGCAATTTCCTCTACAGGCACAGAATGGATGTGATGCTATCTCCTCTCTGCTTATTGTACATAGTGACCAAAATTGTGGAGGCTGACCTGCAGATGACCCATATTTAGGTTGTCCTTTCTTATATTATGGGAACTAGACAATGGATTTTACTTCCTCTCTTATAATACTATGGGGCTAGCACCAACCACAGTTACGGAAGCACATTTGTGAGTGAAAGCATAATAAATATAGGTTTGGATGAACCCTTTTTACACAACACGTTTAGCCAACACCTTGAATGGGTAACAGAGCAATCCAGAGCAATCCATCTGTCCTGCATGCCACCCTGCCACCAACCCCAGCTACACGCTTCCCCTGGCAGGCAATCATCGGACATTCTGCAGTATATTGAGCAATCTGCTCAGGGATGACAGTGGGAGGGGATCTAAATGGCTTCACCGAATCCTATGAAGATCCTCCTAAACATGGCTGCTTGGACAGGAGGGAATGGATTGTGGATGCACATATTTAACTGTTGACTTCATTCCAGTCCAACCAATCCTTGAGTCTGTTCTAAAAGGGTTGGACATAAGAGTATTTCGGATATGATAAGGCAGCCATTACTTTTTGAAATATGGCAACCCTAGGATATGATCAACCAATCATTGGTGCATGGTGGGTTTTCCTCCCTTGTGACTTCTTCCCGTGGTACTCTGAGGATGCCTAAACCCAGCCCTCGTATCGCATGGTTTGTCTGTCCAAATTTGTGCCTGGATGAAAACAGTATAGAGAAAATCCACTGGAAATGGCAACCAGGCCCCATAAACTCACTCTCAGTTACAATGACTTTGCCCATTAAATTTAGCCGTGTGACAGCAGAGCCATATTTAATACATGGTGGTTTATTGTTCTATTCAGTTGTGAGCTGGTGTACCATAGTGTCTAAGAGTCTGTGCTACAAATCTGGATGTCTTCCCCTCTTTTATACCTCCTTTGCTATGAATTTAGTACGTGGTCTGAATTGTCTCTCAGGATCCACCACCCCTCCCATGGCCCTCTGCTCTGCAGTATAGAGATAACAATACCTACTTTACAGGGTTGTTAGGAGGATCACAACAATGCATTATGATCTAGTTCTCACAACATGGTAAGCCAGACTATGGCTGACTAAGACGTTTGTTGTTAGTCTCAGGGCTTTCAACAATGCATTCCTCAAATTCTTCTTGAGCACCCCTTTCTGTATGCTATATTGCTCCCACTGAACTCAGAGGGACTTACTTCCAAGTAAACAAGCATAGGATCGGGCTGCATATGCATTTAAAACCATACATGGAAAAGGTGTCCATGATTTTTCAAAGGGTCTAATTCTTCCATATTTAGGGCAGGGAAAATACTTTAATAATCCTTATCTGCTTATTTCCCCTATGGAATGTAGTTATGATTGACTAGGTGAGGGAAAAAGGCTTTGTTGAACATTGCACTAAAGTTGGCCTCTATACTCCATAAAGGCTCATTATGCAAAGATTATGAACATATAACAATGTGTTTTAAGTGGGTGGCAATGATCCATAAAATTGGTATGGCTAATTAACAGATCAAATCTTTATGAGGACTGGATCACTTTCCATACCCGTTGGTAGTTTAATTCCGGAAGTATTTTACTATCCACACATGTTTAGCAGAATTAAAATAACAGTATAAATGTTCAGTGGGATTAAAACAACACTGAAATGAAACCAAACAAAACGGGTTGGTTTTGCTAATAGATGAACAGAGAATCCCAGTGTTGATATAACATTACACAAAATCTAGAGCAAACACAGCCTGAATCCCAGTCTCATTTCACATGTAATTAACCTTTCTCAATCAAGCTAAGCATCCCTCACACCATCACCACCACAACCTCCTCCTCCTCCTCCTCTTCCATAGCTCAGTACCTGCTTCCCTACTTTTATGGAGATAAAAGACAAGCCTCCATTCACAAGAGTAGTTCCGTATCCAGTGCTTATCATCTGTGTCTTGGTTACTACTCTTTCTCTGATGTTATTTAATTACATCGTGTCCCATTGTATCTCAATAATTATATTCACTAATTCATCATTCACATATACTTCCTTTTCTCTTGATCACAGGCTTTGGGCTTTAAATGTTTTGCCATTGCACACATCCATCCATATACATTAGATACTGTTAACCAAAAAAGTGTGCCCACCTAAGTGTCAGCTTTAGAAAGGTTCCTAAAGTATCTGGGTTGTGGAATTGTGCCATGTATTGTTAGGGTTATCCAGATGATCAGCTGAAACCATTCCTCTACTACGACTTTTTTCTTTTGCTTTCCTGGAAAGGCCTGCAAGGCTAAATGCAAAGACTCCAGTGGAATACCCATTAGAGAGGGTAGAATAATGGGATCACTGTCCTGTATTGCCCCTACTCCTTTTTCTTAAAAAGGCCAGATAAAGCACAGTATCCTACTTGGCTTGCATAGGGAAGGTTGGCATGGGAGTTGAGCTTGACCCATAGCAAGGTTGCTTAGAGAAACCCTGCATCGGTTTCACTTCAGCACCTGCCCAACTCAAGGAAAAAGCTGAAGACTGACAGCAAGCGAGGGTAGGTGGTCATCATGTTGTTGCAGGCACTATTCAATTGAGTCGCATCTAACAAAGTTATACCCACTGTCCTAGGTTAGTCATGCCTATTCTTTTCAACAAATCTAGACTGAGTAGGACTAACGGTGGATCCAGTCCATAGATGCCTAAGAAATCCATGCAACTACATTCAAGGCAACATTCCAAACTGCAACACTATTGGGTGTTGTGTGCCAAGAAGATGTTGTGTTCGTGATCAGAACTGATCCCTTAACAGAAGACCTCTGGATCTCATGTAATGGGTGAGCTGATCAGCCCTTCTAAAAGACCTGCCCTTAAGCAGATGCTATGAAAGCTGGACCATAAAGAAGGCTGATCGCCGAAGAATCGATGCTTTAGAATTATGGTGCTGGAGGAGACTCTTGATAGTCCCATGGACTGCAAGAAGATCAAACGTATCCATTCTTAAGGAAATCAGCCCTGAGTGCTCACTGGAAGGACAGATTGTGAAGCTGAGGCTCCACTACTTTGGCACCTCATGAGAAGAGAAGACTCCCTGGAAAAGACCCTGATGTTGGGAAAGATGGCGGGCACAAGGAGAAGGGTACGACAGAGGACGAGATGGTTGGACAGTGTTCTCGAAGCTACCAGCATGAGTTTGACCAAACTGCGGGAGGCAGTGGAAGACAGGAGTGCCTGGTGTGCTCTGGTCCATGGGGTCACAAAGTGTCAGACACGACTAAACGACTAAACAACACAATGAAAGAAGGAGGCAGCTGGGAGAATTTCCAAAAGCCATTTCACCAAAGATCCTTCCTAGCCCTAATATTTATTTATTTATTTATTTATTTATTTATTTATTTATTTATTTATTTATTTATTTATTTATTTATTTATTTATTTTGTATACCATCCTTCATCTGAAGATCTCGGGGCAGTTCACAACTTGATCTATGATAAATCTTTTCATTTGTTTATGGAATATATACGTCCCATCTTTCCTCCAAGGCTCTCAAAGTGGGGTACAAACTTCTCCTCCCCCTCATTTTATCCTCACAGGGCAGGGCAGGCTGAGAATGAGTGACTGGCCCAAGGTTATCCAGTGATCTTCGTGGCTGAGTGGGGATTTGAACCCTGGTCTCGCAGGTCCTAGTCCAGCATTCTAGCCACTATACCACACTGGCTCTTTCCCTTTCCTCCCTTGCCAAATTGTTTGCTGGGAGTAGAGCAGAGCAGGCCTTGCCTGGTGATGGAGTAGAAAGAGTTGGGTGTGGCTGGGCAAGGGGAGCTGACTAAGATTCTGGATGCAAAGGCTAAGAGATATAGCCAAATGCAACATCACAGGCGTTGTCTTCTCCAAGCTTTTAGACAAGCTATTCAAGATGTTGATCGCTTGCAATGAGTTGGGGCATTTTTATCAAACGGTTCGTGTAACACTAATGATTTCCCCCAAAGTAAGACTGACAGAGTTCAGCAGGTCTTAAAAGGTAGAGGGTAAAGGTCCAGTCGTGACCGACTCTGGGGTTGCGGCACTCATCTCGCTTTATTGGCTGAGGGAGCCGGATTACAGCTTCCGGGTCATGTGGCCAGCATGACTAAGCCGCTTCTGGCGAACCAGAGCAGCGCATGGAAACGCCATTTACCTTCCCGCTGGAGCGGTACCTATTTATCTACTTGCACTTTGAAGTGCTTTCAAACTGCTAGGTTGGCAGGAACAGGGACCGAGCAACAGGAGCTCACCCCATCGCGGGGATTCGAACCGCTGACCTGATCGGCAAGTCCTAGGTTCTGTGATTTAACCCACAGCGCCACAGGTCTTACTCCTAGGTAAATGTGAATAGGATTGCAGTGTGTGTGTGTGTGTGTGTGTGTGTGTGTATGTGTGTGTGTATCTATATCTATATCTGTCTATATATATAGATATGTGTGTGTGTATATATAACTAAGCAAAGCAGCAGACATCTTTTCCCAAAGCTCTTCCCAAGAGCTTTTGAAATAGTGAAAAGACTCCTATAAAGCCCTTTTCTACTCTAGAAAATGTTCAGGATAAGCATTTCTAATTTTGCCAAGAAAAAAGAGAATGTCTCTGTCATCGCATGCATGACCCGGGGACTGACACAAACAAGTGCTGAGCTTTCTGGAACATGAAAAAGATGAGATCCTAACTAGGATAAAGAGGGACTGGAATTGAAGTACATGACAATTCCTGGCAATATATATGGAGGTTGCCAAAGAATACTAAACTCACTAACAGAACTGCAGTTTTCCTCCTACTGCATTGTCCCTGTGTTTAAGTAATAACTACATTCCTTTTCTAACTATTTTGATAGATTTATCTTGCTATGCCTTGGTAAACCTGGCAGTACAAACGGACTAGATATAGGCACCTTATTTCAGCAAGTAACACTTGTCTTTGCATTTAATTCTCTTGGCAAGGTCTTTGGTCTCTTGGGTTTGCAAAGTCTGTGCAAGTTCTTGCCAAATTCATATGAAAGATAGACTCTCGTTTGCATATATTTTGGATGAGGCACCTTGTTCTTAAAAAAAGAAAGAAAATGTTATGCTTTCTCCTGCTTACAGCCCCACACGGAAAACACACACACAATGGTAAACAACAACAAGACCATCTCCTTCCCACATCAGAAGTGTACAATCTACCTATTTCTCTTACATGTGTGATGAACACAGAATGCTGTCTTGCTGCTGAAACTTTGCTCTCAGGAGTGTTGTACCATGAGTAAACTGATGATAAAGAATGCTTTCAGTCTGGAATAAGTGTCAGTCACTTATTAATTGATTTTATATCTACTGCTTTTTGTATTTTTACTGTTGCTGCAATAATTGCTTTTATTTCAGTTGTTTCTGATCTGTTTTATATTTGTTTTATGGTTCTCTTTTGTAAGCTATCTTGAAAATCTAGACTTAAATACACATTTTCAAATAAAATAAAAAATTCTTTTCTTTTTTTTAAAGAGGCTGATCTGTTGTTAACTGTGGTTTGGTGATGCCTATATGAATGGCTTCTGCAATAAGGGGGCAACGGAGGATATTGATTTGCATTAAATTTGCACATCCTAATTTCTATATACAGATTCAAAGGCAAAAATAATTATCATAATGTAACTAAGAGTTAGGGACTTCCCTTGTATACGGAGAAAGGCTCTGACGGATTGAGCGGATGAGACCAATAGTAGGTCCAACAGTCAAGAAGACAGTTTCTGACCAAGTTGTAGAGGGAAGTGAGGGGTGGGTGTGACTCGTCAACCTGGGGAGGTAGCCCATCTAAGAGAAGGAAGACTCTGACCCTAAGTCTCCACTGCCTGGCAGTACATCTTTGAGAGAGAGAAAAGGCTAAGGAGCAAACTCTACACAAATCCAGAGTGGAGTCCTAAGATGGTTGGATGGTGCCCTGTACGCCTGCAGCCAAGCTGGTGCCAAATCTATTGCTCTGCTTTCCTTTGAACCATATCAATGATGCCAAGAGGTCATCTGGGCAGCTAGGACCTCCATACACACACCGCAGGCTTGTGATCTGGGGAGGTTACTTTGGTGCTGCTAAGGTAGTGGTTTGACTTCAACCTCTAGATACAGATGGATGCCAACAATAGTTTACCACTCAGTAACAATTATGAAATGGACACTGGAACATCTTTAAGGAATATTAAAGACCTCCATACACACTGACCAGGCCTGCGCCCCAGCAAGGTCACTTTGGTGATGCTAACACAGCAGTTTGACTTCACCCCTGGAGGTGCAATCCATTGTCTCTTGAGTGAGATGGATGCCAACCATTAAGAATACAAGTATCTCACCATAGTGGGGAAAGCTATGATAGGGTGACGTTGGGGCCTGCCTAGGTGCTGCTACCATAGGGTTGCCATGTGTCCTCTTTTTCCAGGACACACCCTCTTTTTCAAGGTTAGAGTCGTGATAGCGATCCATAGTTAAAAGTAGAAGTTGGCAAATGTGTCCTCTTTTTTGCTCTTCAAAATATGACAACCCTAGAACTGTTGATGGGCAACTTCAAGGCCCCTCCTGATCTCTCTTCTTGGACCAGATAGCCCTTCAAATAAGGGACTCTTTCAAACAGAGGACTGTCCTTTATTAAGCAGGAGCCATTGCCACCCTTAGCTTGCGACTGAAGCTATGACACAAGGTTTATGGTTACCCCAGTTTATATATAAACACGGCTCATATCTATGAGGTTTCTTCTGTCAGCTAGTTTAGCTAATTCATACTGGGAATGATTCAGCCAAAGTTAACTGTTTTTAAGTTTGTTCAGTGGAAGAAAATGAAACATGTGCTTAACTCTCCCACTGAAATCAAGAGGAATTAAGAGCGGATGATAGGCTAGGCCTGTGTCCATTGCTACTTATGTTGTTGTGGTAACTAAACATTTGAATTGATTTTTTCAGTTGAAATTTAAGTTACTGATTAGTGGGATCAAATCAAGTTAAATTCAATAACTCTGACTTTACTGGTTGTGGAAACCAGCCAACATCAAGAGCATATACCCCGTGAGAGTGGGGGGGGGGGGACACACAACAACTCGGCTAACTCAAATTGTCAGCTGCAAACGTAGTGTCGTTTTTTTAAAAGCCCATTTTTAAAATGTATCACTCTTAATCACAGGACCAAAGAAACCACAAGTGCCAAATTCAGCAGCACTCTTTCGTCCTGAATTAGATAACATTACTAGGAGCAGGCACCATTCTTGTGGGAATGAATGCATGAAAATAGAGTTTTGCATAACAATGTCAAAATCATAACTCTGAAAAGAGCTCGCTTAGTTAGAATAAAACTCAAGTGGAATATTGATACAGTTATCTTTGAAGACTTCATAGATGCTTTGTTACGATGAATTGTATAATAATATCTCTGACAAGGCTTGGGGGGGGGCGGGAGTTCCATGAAGTATCCAGGCCCCCAGACCAGATCCCACACCTGCTTTTCCGGGGCTCGTGTTTGTTTTAGGTAAAGGTCACCCACAACTGGCCCTTTGAGACTTTTGGTATTGGAAAAGCATAAAGGAGCACTTGCATGAAGGATCTTAGGTAAGGTCACTTTTGAAAATATGAGGTTATGAATGGCTTTCCCCATATAACATAAAAAACCAAGACACAGCTACACATTACAGGTGCCCTGTAGCTTAACACCATGTACACCAGCCTTATACTTCCTCGGCCACCCCCCTTATATTTAGAAATGCAAAGTTGACTCATAGCATAATAGTTGCATTGCCTATATCCTCAGCATGACCACTACAGCGGCAACCAAAGGAGTGTAGTGGAGCTCAAGAATTTCCACAAAATGTTCCCTCATCCCTGCATTTTGTAAAGCCAAATTCACAGGAGAGAGAGGAGGCGTGTGGGGCGCCGCTCTGTCAACCATAATGCTTAGTTCCAGTGTGCAGCTTAAAAGAGAACAACATTACATATTTTTTTTCACAGCAATTGCACTTTAATTGAAAAAAAAGAGAGAAAGTAAGATCCATCACCCCAGTGTTTAAGCAACTTGGTCCCATATTGTCTTTGTATATTCTTGAAAACCCTGCCTACTTTTTATTTGCCCGAATCCTCCTCCAATACATATTTCTAAATGGCTCTGTTTATTGATGTGGTTTTTATTCTTGTCTCTCTGCCACTAGGCTCTACTATTTGTGGTGCTGTTTATCAAGAAACACCATGCGAAAGTTAATAATAACATAATTTAGAGCAATAATTACATTTTTATTCAATAGCTTTGGGAAAACACTGAGTTGAATAATGAGATAAAAATGAGTGTCTTGGTTCTAACAGGACATTAATCAACATATTAACTGTGTAGGCAAACTGATTTGAGGCTGTTATGGCTTAATTTGTCTCAAAATCATTATTTTTAATGTATTGCATAATGTACTTTAAAATATGTGTTGAAGTGATTCTATGTATGCATTAGTTTTCCGCAGAATGGATTTTACTCTTTATTCTGCCTTGAATGATAGCTTTTTATGGTATACAGTATAAAATCGATATTCTTGAAGCTCTGGCATTTCAGAGTCAGGTTAAAAATAAAACAAAATTAATCCTAAAACATATTTCCCTAAACCTTGATTCAACTACAGAGGCTGCAGGGGTTTCACAGCTGCTGTTCACATTTAGCATCAAGGAGCTGACCTGGTTTCTCTTCATACGAAAACCACATCATGTCGTTTGAATGCTCTTTAAGTTCTCTTGAAACGGTGCTGCCATTTTAAGCAATGCGCCCTAAGTGTTTACAAAAGCCTCCCAAGAGAGGGGCAGCAAGATCTGCTGTATTGTTAATTGCCAATTTATTTAACAGAAGGCCAAAACAGAGGTGTGTCACTGCAACACAAACCCCAACCACTTGACAGTGCCGCACGAAGGAAACAGCTGTCCAGGGGCTCTGAAAATGTATTCTAAAACTGGCAACAATATAGGGGAAGAAATGAATGTGCCAGTCCATCATGTGGGCATTTGGGAACACAGCAGTGCATTTCCCAGCTGCTACCCAAAGTGCACCATCTGAGACTTGGCTTCCCCCACATAGTTGTGTCCATGAGGCCATACTCTCCAACATATCCCTAATGAAAATAGGGACATCCTAGAGAAGGGGACGACAGAGGATGAGATGGTTGGACAGTGTTCTCGAAGCTACCGGCATGAGTTTGACCAAACTGTGGGAGGCAGAGGAAGACAGGAGTGCCTGGCGTGCTCTGGTCCATGGGGTCACGAAGAGTCAGACACAACTAAATGACTAAACAACAACAAATTCTATTATTATCATCATCATCATCATTAATAATAATAATAATAATAATAATAATAATAATAATAATACCCCGTCCATCTGACTGGGTTGCCCCAGCCACTCTGGGCGGCTTCCAATATATATAAAAACATAATAAACATTAAACATTAAAAAACGTCCCCGCACAGGGCTGCCTTCAGATGTCTTCTAAAGGTTGTATAGTTACTTATCTCCTTGGCTCTGGGGTTGCATAACTCCGTATCCTCCAATATTTCTCGGATAAAAATAGGGACGTCCTAAGGAAAAGCAGTGGGACGTGGGTGGCATTGTGGGTTAAACCACAGAGCCTAGGACTTGCTGATCAGAAGGTCGGCGGTTCGAATCCCCGCGATGGGGTGAGCTCCCGTTGCTCGGTCCCAGCTCCTGCCAACCTAGCAGTTCGATAGCACGTCAAAATGCAAGTAGATTAATAGGTACCGCTCTGGCGGGAAGGTAAACGGCATTTCCGTGCACTGCTCTGGTTCGTCAGAAGCGGCTTAGTCATGCTGGCCACATGACCTGGAAGCTGTCTGCTCCCTCGGCCAATAAAGTGAGATGAGCGCCGCAACCCCAGAGTCGGTCAAGACTGGACCTAATGGTCAGGGGTCCCTTTACCTTTACCTTTAAGGAAAAGCAGTACATCCCGGGATCAAATCAGAAACCGGGAGACCTTCTATAAATCTGGGAGTGTCCCTGGAGAATAGGGACACTTGGAGGGTCTGTGAGGCCATGCCACACGGGTGAGCTAGCCTAGTATGTGTTCTGTGCTACAGTATTGGAAATCTCAGAACCAGAAGCACACATGTAGCCCATATATGGCTGATGGGGAGAAGACACACTGCAACATTGTTTTGCTATCAACAAGATGCCTTGCCTTTTTTTTATTATTAAATAAATTTTATTAGTATTTTCCACACAACAACAACATCAAAAATATAAAAAAATAACAATACACAAAACACAAAAGCCAACATTCGAAAAACTAAAAAAGCAGCAACAACAACAAAACAAATCCATATATTACAAGTTAATAATATAAACACTAAAGAACAACAACAAGACATTGACTTCCACCGATCCCACAGCACCTCCTTTATCTCTCATTGTGTCTTCCTGTTTTCCTGTTTTCCTTATCCTCTCTATCCTAACATCTAGATATAAGTCCCTCTTACTTATCCTTTCACTTCACAAGGTTATTCCAGACTCAGCCAGATTTCTGTCCTCAAACCTTGAGTTTTGAGGTATTCATTTAGGCACTCCCATTCTTTTTTTTACTTCACTTTTTGGTTTTTGTCTTATTATGTCTGTCAATTTGGCTGATTCTAAGTATGCCTTAGGGACGCGGGTGGCGCTGTGGGTAAAAACCTCAGCGCCTAGGACTTGTCGATCGCATGGTCGGCGGTTCGAATCCCCGTGGCGGGGTGCGCTCCCGTCGTTTGGTCCCAGTGCCTGCCAACCTAGCAGTTTGAAAGCACCCTCGGGTGCAAGTAGATAAATAGGGACCGCTAACCAGCGGGAAGGTAAACGCCGTTCCGTGTGCTGCGCTGGCTCGCCAGATGCAGCTTGTCACGCTGGCCACGTGACTCGGAAGTGTCCTTGGACAGCGCTGGCCCCTGGCCTCTTAAGTGAGATGGGCGCACAACCCTAGAGTCTGTCAAGACTGGCCCGTACGGGCAGGGGTACCTTTACCTTTAAGTATGCCTTGTCTTAATGTGAGGCAGGTCTGGTTGGCCAATCATGCCATTGGAGCATGACTATAACTGACATTTCAGCCTAACTCTAGACTACATAGGTGGATAGGATATTGCAGCCTCTGTAAAGAGCTACAATAGCTTCTTCAGACCAATGGTCTATCTAGCTCAATATTACTTACCCAGACTTGCAGCAGCACTTGGTAGCTTTCTGCAGGCCTGCTATCTAAGATGAACGCAGGGACCTTCTACTAATGATGACTGCACTCTAACACCACTGACTCCTGACACTCTTCCTGGGATGCCATAGTGTTTTTCATCTTCTTGACTACAAAATTGCTTTGTGTTCTTCTCTCTCCCCTCTGCCCCCCTCTTTTCCTTCTCTTGGCTGTGGATTTGGATGAATGATGTGGTGGCACAATAGCCAAATTGGTAAGCGCTCAGCAATTTGATACTTAGCAATGCTAATGTCAGATGCCAGACAAACTGGATGTCAAACAAAGACCAGCGCGGCTTAAGCATTCCATGTGATGTGCAGAGCTGGCTTCGGCAGAGCATTTCAGAAGACAATAGTCTAATGTATGCTGGAAAGCTGGTCGGGCCACTTCATGTACAACATGAAGAAGCAACGAGACGTCGTAAGTGATGGTTTTCGATGGCAGAGAAACAAAGGGAAGGACAGGATTGCTTTGGTCAATTGCTAAGCCCCCCTTCCCTGTCCTCCTATATAATTTGAGGAGTGATATTCTATTGGGATATTCCTGTTTTTGTTTCCCATACATCATGGATATATGCATATGCAATCGATGTAAATAATCGGGACGCGGGTGGCGCTGTGGGTAAAAGCCTCAGCGCCTAGGGCTTGCCGATCGAAAGGTTGGCGGTTCGAATCCCCGCGGCGGGGTGCGTTCCCGCTGCTCGGTCCCAGCGCCTGCCAACCTAGCAGTTCGAAAGCACCCCCGGGTGCAAGTAGATAAATAGGGACCGCTTACTAGCGGGAAGGTAAACGGCGTTTCCGTGTGTGGCTCTGGCTCGCCAGAGCAGCGATGTCACGCTGGCCACGTGACCCAGAAGTGTCTTCAGACAGCGCTGGCCCCCGGCCTCTTGAGTGAGATGGGCGCACAACCCTAGAGTCTGTCAAGACTGCCCGTACGGGCAGGGGTACCTTTACCTTTACCTTTAATCCATGTAAATAATATACAAAAGGGTTGGGGAAAGGCACAGTCACTCAGCAGTGCTCATCAGAGATGAGATAGAAAATGGTGCAAGACCTCTCAGATCAGGAAATCAGATCAGTGCTTGTTGTCACAGGGTCAGCAGGCTCAGTAGTTTCAGCATAACCCAACATATTCAGATGGAGTTTTGCTAGTGAGAGATAAACGAATGAATTGGAAGCTCATGGGAACAAAAATCAAGGCAATCAATAGTGAAGGTGTAGTCCATGTCTCTTTTAAAAGACAAAGTTAATTCCATTGTACTCAGTGGCCTGGTTTGGAAACAGTGCCAAACTATGGTTTAATATTCAGGGCATGAACCTTAGGCTCATATGCTCCACCCTGCCTCTCCTGCTCTGGCATGGCTGCAAGACGGATTTGATTTCTCATTAACTGCAAGCAGAAATTGGCCAATCTTTCAATTTCTGTTTTTCTCTGTCATTTTCCCAATCTTAAGTTCTCTACATTTTCACAGAAGTTTGCATCTTTAAAAAAAAAAAGGCAGGATTTTGCATGCATTTTTGGGGTATGCAATTTAGCCCACGATACACTATAAACCACTGAGCCTCTTGGGCTTGCCTATCGGAAGGTCAGCAGTTCAAATCCCCATGACGGGGTGAGCTCCCATTGCTCTGTCCCATCTTCTGCCAACCTAGCAGTTCGAAAGCACACTTGTGGAAGTAGATAAATAGGGACTGCTGTGGTAGGAAGATAAATGGCATTTCTGTGCACTCTGGCTTCTGTCACAGTATCCTGTTGTGCCAGAAGCAGTTTAGTCTTGCTGGCCACATGACCCGGAAATGGACAAATGCCGGCTCCCTTGGCCTGAAAGCGAAATGAGCGCCGCAACCCCATAGTTGCCTTTGACTGGACTTAACCATCTGGGGGGTCCCTTTTATAGTATTTTTTATTAATTTTCACAATAAACAAAATCATTACATTAAAGGGGGGGGGACATAAAAACCGTAAAATAAAACATTTAAAACATTCAAAACTGTAAACACACTTAATATTGGAACCCACATTATGGGACCCCTTTAACTACCTTTACCTTTTACACATTTTTGCAAAACAGTTTTGCCCGATATAATGTATTTTTGTATTGTTATTTTCATTTTTAAGCACACTATACTGTTGTATAAGTATTTCTGCATATATTACTTAGCTGAAGACCTACATTGTAAAATTTGGAGAAGTGCCAGTTTCTAAGGATGACTGTGTTTCAGTTTTCGCATTACTTTAGAAAGTGCAAGTTATGTTTGCCTTCAAATGCGAACTGAATCAAATTTCTCTCTCATCCCTAACCACAGTTTATAATTACGCCTGAGTCCTATACAGTGGTTAATCTTAACCATGGTTTAAGGAAATAAACCAGGGTCATAAAGCCAGAGGTTGGATTGTTTCAATAAACCATAGTTAAGATTAACAAGAGCTTGTTCTTGATAAAGTTTGAACATATTGATAAACCATGGTTAACTGGAAATGGAAATAAAAGATTCCAGTCTCTTCCTTATGGTGGAGGAAGATGGGAGCAGATGATGAGCCCAATAGGAAATAATACTTTTATGAATAAATCTTAAACCCTATCTTTATAAAATCTTGGTTGCCAATTTTATCAGCTAATCAACTTCTGGTCAGTCATGAACTTTAGGGTCCCAGTTTTGTAAGATATTCTGTAAAATACCATTATTATATTTTGCCTGCCCTTCCCACTCTGAAAACTAGAAGGGTGTGGGGCTAAAATGACCAGGAGGCTAAATTAGTGACCAGTTTAATCATCATTAACATGAGGTAACCAGATAAACATCATTATGCTGTTGTTGTACCCCACGATGAGGAAGGGAGACTGACAGACCACTGTGTTCCCATGGATGGCAAGAATAGCTAGAAATAACAATCAGATGGAAGTGAGGAGGTTGTTGTGAAACAGGACCCAAAGCCTTGCCAAGCGCTGTAATCTTGTGGAGAGCCAAAATCTAGTTTTGCATGTGTGAAGCTCCATGAGGCAACCTATTCAGCAAGAAGCTGCTTCCACAAAACGAATAAGTAAAGAGGACAGCTCATGTAATCAATCCTGAACTCATAGAATTGTAGAGTTAGAAGGGTTCACAAGGATCATATCATCTAACCCCCTTCAATGTAGAAATCTCAACCAGATGATACATGAGATACGCTGCTCGGGAAGCCAGTGTGGTGCCCTCAACCTGTCTTAGGTCCCAGGCTGCTTAGCTAGCAAGGAAGAAGCAACTTTTTCAAGTACACATAGCACAAATGGGTACAGATGTCTGTGTGTCATGAGCCACCAGTCATTTCATCTGACTATTTGACAACAAGAGTTTGATGGATGCAGTTAAACGGACTCGACCCAGTATACCTGAAGAAGCATCTCCACCCCCATCGTCCAGCCTGGACACTGAGGTCCAGCGCCGAAGGCCTTCTGGCGGTTCCCTCACTGTGAGAAGCAACATTACAGGGAACCAGGCAGAGGGCCTTCTTGGTTGTGGCACCCGCCCTGTGGAACGCCCTCCCATCAGATGTCAAGGAAATTAACAACTATCTGACTTTTAGAAGACATCTGAAGGCAGCCCTGTTTAGGGAAGTTTTAAATGTTTGATGTTTTATCGTGTTTTTAATATTCTTTTGGGAGCTGCCCAGAGTGGCTGGGAAGGCCTGGCCAGATGGGTGGAGTTTAAGTAATAAATGATGATGATGATGATGATGATGGTGATGCAGTGATGCAACTGTCCATTCCTAGGTATTTCATTGTTGGCTGTGCAAGCATTATAACCAGACTATTAATTACACAGCATTTCTTTCTTTTTCTTTTCTCATTTTCAGTCCTTCTTCCTCCCGATTCTGAGAAATTTAAAATAAAAGCTTGAAAAGCCATTGCAAGACTCCACAAAGCGATTAATATTTTCCATCAGGAGCAAATGGTCTCTTTCATTTGTGCTATTTTTTTAAAAGACAGTCTCAACACTACTCACAACATATTTCTATAGAAATATCCAGTCTAGAGCTATTAGGGAATTTTCTTAAGAACACAGAAGATTAGGCACTCAGAAACGAAGGGATAAAAAAATACATGGAAGAGAGAAGATGGATAAAATAGTTTTAACTAATTCTCCCAATCATTTTTATTTTCCAACATCAATCTTGTGGTTAGGTTAAATTTTGAAAATGGAAATCCGATAATTATGGAAAAAGTGAAATAAAAATATAGTATTGTCTTTGGCTTGATAATAATGTGGCTGTTTAACAGTGGCTCACATAAATGAATATAAATCAGACGGAATTCCTCCCTCTTTATCCCTAGTGAGATAAACATGGTTTGTCACATTGAGAGAATATTCTATAGCATAGGAATAATCAGAACACATTGTTGGCTCCAATTTTCCATCATTTTATTTTTTCAATATCAAACAAAGGTAAAGCCAGCTAAACAATTTAGTCATAGGCAGAAGGAGAATTAACTGTATAATGCAAGCTGCTTTGGAGAAGTAAGAGGCAAAAGGGAGTGCTGCTTGCATTAAATCATATTGTTCGCTGCGCTTTACCAATGCTATAGAAATCACTTTGATTTTCATTGTTAGGTGCTTTACATGTTGCTTGTATTAAGCAAATGCGTTACTTGTCTCCCTGTTCCCCCCACAGCAGATCTGCACGGCCTTTTGAAAGGAAGCTGAACTCTCACGGACAAAGACTGATGCTTCATCCATCTGACATGTCACACCAACAAATGGGTTTTTTTGTGCGCTCTGTCAGTGTCTTAATCAGAGTTGTCACACCAGGCCCACACAGTACCTTCCCTGCTCTGAAAGCCCGTCCAGTACTTAATCCTTCAACTTGTATATGTTGTACAGACAATCAGATGAGGCCTGATAATACGTGTGATTTACATGTTTCCTGTCGTCGCTCAGATTTGTCACACGTCATGGAATCACTCTCTCCCCCCCCCCACCCCACATACTGTCATCCTTATTTCAAAACATGTGAGGAAAGCCCTGGGCCCGATTTAAGGCTTATTTCAACTCCTGGGTTCTTGTGGTTTTAGTTCTTTGCTAGCAAGTAAAACAGCTTAGCCTTTTTCTAAACGATGTGGCTAGCTGTACTTTTGTCTGATACGGAGAATTATAACAGATGGATTTAGCAAAGTGATTATGTTGAACTATCTCCTCAGGATGGTAAATTTGGCAGTGATTAAAAAACGACAACATCACACACACAAATACAGGGTTGTATCAATACCCATTGAAATTAATGAACTTAAGTTAGTCAATGCAATTGATTTCAATGAACATACTCACCCCAAACAAGGAGTTTGGTCCAGAGACTGTGACTGTAAGTTACTAACAACGATGTGTTACAGAGAGGACTGTCTATATGAAATTGTGGCTACCCAACAAGCATTGCATTTCAGGCTCTGAATAGCGAACTCTCAAATGAAAATTCAGAGCATAATCTGTGACAATAGACAAAGCAGTATATTGTCAAAAACCTAGTCAGTTTGCGACATGATCTCCTCACCAGTGGCTCTGAGTACGCCTCTTTAGGATTGGCAAATATGGATAAAAACAAGCCTTTTCCCTTGCAAACACAATGATGCTGAAGCAAGGACAGCACTCTTACCAGGGGCAGCTCACGTTGAGATTGCAAGGCTGGTGGGATGGTTTGCTTGACTACCACTGCTGAGCAATGAGTGAGGAGGGGAGAAAGACTCCATGCCTTTAGTGGCAGTGGGGGCACTGTGCTGTAGGATGCATAATCAATGCATAATCAAAACTGAGAACACCAAAAGAAAACACAGGTTGGCCTATGCTAACATATATGTCAAGATGCAAATTTAGACATTATTTTAGGACCCACTAAAGGAATAGCTTGGTGGATTATCTGTCATCTGGGGGATTCAAGAGAGCTGTACTTGCAGGATTGTGGCTTTTGTCGCTACATTGCCTGCAAACCCATTCCCAACTGCATTTTTCTCAATAATATTCTGTTTATACTAGTTATGCAAGGTCCCTTTTCCATCTGACTTTAATCATGAGCAGAAGAGAGTGAGATCTCTGCAGAGAAAATTCTCCCCTACAGCATGGCTAAGGAGAGGGGGGGGGGAGAGATAAATGAAAACTCCCAATTCCAAAGAAAACTACTGCCCAAATAATTTGTGCACTATTATGTGGATGATCCTGAAGGTCAGTAAGCACATTTGCACAGAAGACATATATGGCTATAGGGAACTACCTCTTCTTTAGCATAATAAGAGTTTGCATATTGCTGTCAGGAGGAATTTGCACAAGGACATATTCTCTGGCAGGTAATAGTAAGCAAATTCCTTAGGATCAAAAGGGGAATCAAATGAAAATAATGTTTAAGGGAATAAAGGAGCTTGGGAAGTGGGCTAGCTGTGTGCCAGTGGTAGACTTAGCACAATTGAGTACGAAACCCGCGAAGAAATGGGGCATTTCCACTGATTAATTGGATTCCTTTACCTAGAACTAGGTGAATCATTAGATTCAAACTTATACAGTGGTGCTGCATGGCACTGTGCTGTCAGGTTGGCAGTGAAATTCTGTGCTGGTACACCTGAATACAGACACAAAAGAGCACACATTATGAGCAACCAGCAAACTGCATGTGAAGAGGTCTTCCCTGCCCAATAGTTCAGCATCCAAGTCATTTGCTGTTGCTGCTGATGAGGGCAGATGAGCTTCAGAACTGGAGCCACTCCATGGTCTCCTGGGTGGGATGAATGGGTGCGGGGTATAGGAAGGAACAGGGGAAGGTGCCTTATATTGAACCAGACCATTGGTCCATCGAGCTCAGTACTGGCTGGAAGCTGTCCAAGAAATCAGACAAGGATGCTTCCCAAGGATGCTAAGGATTGAACATGCAACTTTTTGCATGTAAAGCATGTACTCTACTACTAAGATAAAGGCCTTTCCTGAAAGCTCCCTTTGCATGGGACTTGAACACACAGCCTCTAAGCAAGAGGTCACTGTGTTTGGCACTGGTGGGGGTGGAGAGGAGAGACTCAATTGTAATGCTCTCTCACTTGTAGACCACGGTCCAATGTCTGTCATGGACACAAGTAGCCTATCCAGTAATAAACATTTGCCTATCTGTTTCTCTAGGACTGCATACACACCATACATTTAAAGCATCTGGCTTCCCCCCAAAAATCCTGGGAACTATAGTATGCTAAGGATGCTAGGAATTGCAGCTCTCTGAGAGGGGTAAACAGCAATTCCCAGGATTATTTGACGTAAATCATGTGCTTTAAATGTATGGTGTCCACACAGCCATTCCAACATTCTCTTTTGTCACACTAGAGAATGTTTCAAAAGACAGAAGTTTTGTTATGACAATTTTGGTAGTGGAATTGCCAGGGGAGCAATCTATTTCCAATATTATTCTCTTTTCACAATAGTGACTGGAAATGCAGAGTGATCAGGGGGAGAAGCTGGGAAGTGGAATACCAAGGGGAGGTAGAAGTTGAAGCAAAAAGATATTAAACAATTTAATAACTTAAATTGGGACCGACAAGAACTGGAGATTTCTCCAGCCCACCTTGAAATACCATGGGTGTTTCATTATTTTATATGAGTCACAAAATGCCCTTCCCCACAAGAGTAGGCAGAGAAAGCTCATATGTTAATAGACTATTGAGGGGAACAGTCTCTGTACATTCTGCCCCAGTGATCTTGCAAGCTTAGGCTCTCGCAATGGTGTTCTCCAAGTATATAGTTCTTTACCTTTTCCCATGGTAGCAAAATGGCAGCTGTTCACTTACATGGGAGAAAGCAAAGGAGTGGACTCATGAGTAGAAGGTTATGGCTGGAACTAATTTTTCCCTCATCAGCTGTGACTCAAACTGAAGCCCACTTATTTTGTCTAATTCAATATAACTCATGGGGATCACTGGGTTGTATCCAATCAGGACCTCTCTGCCGATGGAAGCGTCTCTGATCCAATGGAGCCATCTGTCAGTAGATCAGGGGCTGAAGGGATCTCCTGCCCCACCCCTCTCAAACCTGCTCCAGATTGTTTGGTGACTTTTCAGAACAGCATGGGAGGTGGAATGGAGGGCTGAGAGGGGATCATGGAAGATCACCATGAACCCTGTCCTGCTGACAGAAGGTTCTATTGAATCCAAGAGCTTTTTGTCACCGGATGTATACCAGTTGGTTACAATCCACTGAGAATTTAGCTAGTGCATGGCTGCTAATTCTGTCAGTTCATTTTCATGACCCTGTCCCAGGTTTCATTCCTTGGTCTCGCAAAAGCAGAAGCTATCTTTTATTTTATATTAGAAATGAAGTGAAATGTTCTACATTTAATAATATCCAAATTATACTTTATGATTACAATGCCAATAAATGGAAACTGTATCCCTGAATTGCCTCTGATCCTTTCCTCTTTTTTTACCATCTTTTAAGTGTACATATTCAGTTAGCTTAGCAGTTTTAGCAATCCTCCATGTTTTAGCAATTCAGTCTTTCAAGGCTGGGCATTTATGCTCACTCCATTTACTTGCTATGAATATTTTTTTGCTGCTCTCAATGAGTTCCAAGCTCATTCTTAGCACTCTTCATATATCTAAGCAAGATGACCAACAGATTAAGGAGCAAAGCATGTTTAATCACCAAGCCAACCGTACAGAACATTCCTCCAAAATAATTTAATTTTAAGACAATCCCATCATAGATGAAACAAATCAATCTGCATTAGTCTGGAAACTCTGTCAACATTTATCATTACTGTAGGAAACAGCTCAGGGGGGGGAAATGGATGTGGGGCTGCCTATGAAAATACTTTTGAAACTTCAGTAGGCATAGAATTCAGCAGGCACAGAAGTGCCAGGATTTTGGCTGGCACAGCCTATTTGGATCAAAAATATCACATCAGGGTTTAAAAAAGCTTCGCTGAATGTCGATTCTGTTTAAATCTCTAAAGGGCTTGAGATCTAGGGGTTTGAATAAGCAGCTTCTCATCAGCGGACGGACAGTGACAACTAGAGAGAAGTTTCTCTCATTCTCTCTTAGCCGTGGTGCCCATTTATGGAAAGCCCTCTGCCCAATGCCTATGCTGTTTTCGTTTAGGTTAAAGGAGAAACCCCTTTTTATTCTCCCAGGCTTTTAAAGTATTCCAGGCATTTTAAAATCTTGCTGACTAGCTGTTTTTAATGTACTGGGTTTTTTCCATTCTTGTTAATTCTGCTGAGCTCAAAAGGTGTTTTAAAACCAACTCTAAAAACCCTAAACAGT
Source organism: Podarcis muralis (assembly GCF_964188315.1). Lineage (NCBI taxonomy): Eukaryota > Metazoa > Chordata > Lepidosauria > Squamata > Lacertidae > Podarcis > Podarcis muralis. The sequence continues at coordinate 104,670,793 of NC_135655.1, read as the reverse complement.
AAAATTGTTTTCTTTTACGCGCAGATAGCGCCAACCCTTTGGTTAAACATTCCTTGGCGAACTGTTTCTGAATTATTTCCAGTTGAATTATCTGAAGTCAATAATGATTGAAAAATGTGAGATAACAAACCTTTCCATGTTTTCCTCTTATATATTAATGACTCAAAAGCATTCAATTTTGTTTCTAATTTCCCAGTATTTGCAGCAGCAATTCTGTTTTCATTTACCTAGGAGTTAAGTCTATGGAGCCCTATCAGACTTGCTTAACAGGAGACACATGCAGACTTGCCCTGTAAGGTCTTCAGAATATGGCTTCTTAGTTGAAAATATGGAAACAGCTGTGAGGACGAGATCTGGTATCTGTCTGGTGGATATATGATCCACTGGAGTAGGAATCATAGAATTGCAGAGTTGGAAGGGATCACAAGGTTCATCGAGTCCAACTCCCTTGCAATGCAGGAATCTTTTGCCCAACGTGGGGCTTGAACCCACGACCCCGAGATGAAGAGTCTCGTGCTCTACCAACTGAGCTATCATGAATGCGGGAAGCTGCCTTTTGGTAGTCAGACTTTTGGTCCACTAGCAGTGGCTCTCCAGGCTTTCAGGCAAAACACAATCCCAGCCCTCCCTGGAGATGCCAGGAATTGAACCTAGAACTCTCTACATGCAGGGCAGTTGTTCTACCCTAAATATTCACATTTTTTTAAATACAAAAGCAGGGATAATCTTATTTTAAAAATGGCACTTGGCAGCTTAAAACCAGAAAGGAAAACCTATGGCGTTTAGGGCCCCCTTGTACCTAGGACAGCGGTAACCAATGTGGTTGCTTCCAGATGTCGCTGGACTCCAATACCCATCAGCCCGAGCCAGCATGACCAATAGTCAAGGATGATGGGAGTTGTAGTCCAGCAGCATCTGAAACGCAGCTATGAGATCACCTGGATTGTAAACCAGGGCACTGTCTACACACAGTGGTTTTCTGTTCCCTTCTGCGAAGGAGGATATTGCTTTTTTGAACAGGGTAGTCTCCATTTTGCTCACAAAACATTTCCCTTTCTTTTGAAAGAGCATCTGCGAGTGCCTGCTCATACCAAGTTCCCTTCATGCGTTCAGCGCTGCTGGGGCATGACCGTGGTGTCCTTGAGGCCCAGAAGTTGTAGCTAATGTGGTAGTCAAAATTGCTTCAGTTCATGTAAGGTGGTTCAGCCAGTTTTACCTGATCTTTCCTATCCACCGCACCATTATTTATTATGATTATGATTTTAATAAAAATTTGTATACCGCCCTATACTGGTAGATCTTGGGGTGGTTCACAACATAAAATCACAGTATAAAAAACACAAAATATCTCCTATTGCTCCGAAGCAACTTTTCTGGGGAGTGGAGGGGGGAATCAGCAAAAAATCAGGCACTTGACCTTACACGAGCCAAAGTGCACTCCCATTGGATACAGTCTCTGGGTAGTTCTGGATGCGACATAAAAAACGTGATATGAGTTACACACTTGAGAAAAAAAAACAGATGTTAATTTACACATTAAAGGTAAAGGTAAAGGTACCCCTGCCCATACGGGCCAGTCTTGACAGACTCTATGGTTGTGCGCCCATCTCACTCAAGAGGCCGGGGGCCAGCGCTGTCCGGAGACACTTCCGGGTCACGTGGCCAGCGTGACAAGCTGCATCTGGCGAGCCAGCGCAGCACACGGAAACACCGTTTACCTTCCCGCCATTAAGCGGTCCCTATTTATCTACTTGCACCCAGGGATGCTTTCGAACTGCTAGGTTGGCAGGCGCTGGGACTGAGCAGCGGGAGCGCACCCCGCCACAGGGATTCGAACTGCCGACCTTTCGATCGGCAAGCCCTAGGCGCTGAGGCTTTTACCCACAGCGCCACCCGCGTCCAATTACACATTACTCTAAAGCAATTTGTGCCATCAACATTTGATAGTAAGATTACACTGGGACAGATTAGCATGTGCCATGGAAGCATGATTCCAGGTCTCCTTCACTGTGCCATCCTCCAAATGAAAACTGAGACTTATGGTGCCTTTTCCTCTACTAAGCCATGCCCTATGGTTGGATTCTGCTTCAATTTATCCCGCAGGAACAGGCAGAGCATTTGACATACATTTGTGTTGCTTTCATATAAAACTATGCGGATTTGTAAATGCACAAAAAGATCTTAAAAACACGACACCTCCTTTCCACCTTTTAATTCAAAAGGAAAACTAATGATGCAAGATTTCTTCCTCTCTCACTCACTTGGAAATCTTCAGCCTGTGTCTTAACGTCAACATCAAGTTGTTGTTGGGGGCAGGGGCTTTTCAGAACGGCCAGCAGGGTGGGGCTGGAGTTGTAGGTAACATTCCAGCTGAAGTGTGGCAGCTGATGGAAAATTTGCAGCAGCTTCAGTAACAAAAATCTTCACTGGAGAACCAGGTTGCTTACAAAAGAGGTTACGAAACAGAAGCCAGAGGCATCATTCCAAGCCTGTTTCCACAGTTTAGAAAAAGAAAACAGGCTGAGGCAGTAGCAATAGATGTCGGTGGATGAAACCCGAAATCTTTTATTAGGTTTCTGTAGTGCAGTACCTTCATTACAATTGACAGGGCAGCTGCTGCATAGCCAGTGTGTCTTGCTTTTGTTTTCACCAGTTTGGGGAGAAACGGAGAAACAGGCTATGGCTGAAAGACACAGCTCTTGCCTCAAGGCAGATGATTGTATGACCATTTCAACAAGGTGGGAAAGGGGTAGGTCACAGCCAAACCTACACAACCACTTGCAGATATTATTCTGAAGCAGCATGGATTCAGTCACTGGGTGGCAACGGGATTGTCTGATGTTCTGAACCTTAGCCCACATCCCAGTTTGCTGTGGTGAGGAAAACACTTCCAAAATAAATGTTCAAAAAAAATTGGGGGGGGGGGGACTTCCCTGGATGAAATTTGAAAGTCCTACCCCCCTGACCTCCACAATTTTTGCAAAATTATATCTCCCCCCACCCATAGCTATGGGGAATAGAAAAGGTAAGAGGGCCAGGACCCTCTGCCTTCCCACACCTGTAAATCGAGCACTGCCCAAAAATATATGACTCAATAGTGTGAGAAATTGAGAGCTGGGCCCCAAATAAAAAGCTCGGATTACAATTTTCAGTATCCCAATAAAGCCTGGGCACTAGGCCTGGGCGATGTATTGATACGAACTGAACACTTGTTACTGATTGTTCAAAATGCAGGCTGAAGCTAACCTGAAGTTTCCTGGAAGCATACCCTCCAACATTTCGCTGATGAAAATAGGGACATCCTATAGAAGAAGAAGGAGAAGGAGAAGGAGAAGAAGGTTGATCGCTGAAGAATTGATGCTTTTGAATTATGGTGCTGGAGGAGACTCTTGAGAGTCCCGTGGACTGCAAGAAGATCAAACCTATCCATTCTTAAGGAAATCAGCCCTGAGTGCTCACTGGAAGGACAGATCCTGAAGCTGAGACTCCAGTACTTTGGTCACCTCATGAGAAGAGAAGACTCCCTGGAAAAGACCCTGATGTTGGGAAAGATGGAGGGCACAAGGAGAAGGGGACGACAGAGGACGAGATGATTGGATAGTGTTCTTGAAGCTACGAACATGAGTTTGACCAAACTGCGGGAGGCAGTGAAAGACAGAAGGGCCTGGTGTGCTCTGGTCCATGGGGTCACGAAGTGTCGGACACGACTGAACAACTAAACAACAACAATAATATTTTTACTATTTATACTCCACCCATCTGACTGGGTTGCCCCAGCCACTCTGGGAGGATTCCAACATATATAAAAACATAATAAAACATTTGATATTAAAAAACTTCCCTATACAGAACTGACTTCAGATGGCTCGGCGGTCGGATAACTCCATTCACTCCAACATTTCTCTGAAGAAAACGTAAGGGAAAGTGGGACATTCCAGGATCAAATCTGAAACCGGGACGGCTTCTGTAAATCCTGGACTGTCCCTGGAGAATAGGGACACTTGGAAGGTCTGTGGGAGGCCACTGTAGAGATCCAGTGGCCTGCTGAGCTGGCATCTGAAAAATATCTCATATTAGACAAGTTTCAAAAGTTGCAGTACTATGGATGAAACAGAGTGAGATGTGGATATTATTATTTTTTTGCTGCTGCTCTTTCACCATTCTAAGCTTCTACTCAAGCTTCTATGGTGGCATTCCTACACAAATGCCCCTGTCCCAAAAAGCCCCAGCTGGCATGGGAATCATCCAGGAGTGATGGGCGTTGTGGACTGGCAACATCTGGAGGGCCACGGGTTCCCCACCTCCGGAATCATGTGGGCAATAAGGTATCGCCAACGCCTGCCGTAGAATTTTCTTCTTCGTATGAGATTTGCAAAAGAAGTCAACTTCTGAGCAACAGACTAAGACATTCAGTGTGACTCACTGTAGCAAAAGCAGCGAGAGGGGGCTGCAGTGATTCAGAGCAGTGCATTGCTCCGTCTTTCAGCTGTTTCTGTGCATTCTGAACTTTCTGCTGGCTGTCCTTATTGGTAAGCAGAATATTCCGTGGAGGGTGTTCTTTAAATATATATATATATATTTAAAAATCCCCTTTGCAAACCTCCTCAGTTTCCTATTCTTCTCAGCTGCTTCCCGTTGTCACACCAGCCTGCTTGCGAGGGGAAAAGGCCCCCTGAATTCCTGGAAGGAGTAAACACATGGTGCCCTGATTTGCCAAAAGAGGGCAATGTTGCTGTTCTGAATCCCACTCCAGCAAGAGCCATACCTGTGTGTGTCGGGCTGGTAAGTAATAGCTGCAGTCTCTTTCTTTTGCTATGTACAAGTTTCCACATGTCTCTGTATTCTGTAGTTAATCAGGACTTTGTAACTATCTGTCCTGCCTATTAACTGCACCAACTTCTAAATTGTTTAAAGGTTAACACATTTCACTCCATGCATGAGTGGCACACATAAGCAGGGATTGCTGGCTCGGGAAGATTTTTCTTCCTGAAAGCAGAAGGCAGGCGAGGGAAAGGCTTGCATGTTGAAAATGGTCGCAGGGACCTCAGGCTGCATCCGCTTCCAGCCATGCTCAGTTAGCAAATCATTTCGGCACAGTTAGAAAATAATAACACACCCGCTTTTCTTTTAAACTATGATGTTCCTTGGAAATTTGAAGTGCACGCGGAGTCTAGTCTTTGCAAAGTTTGGCCAAATCGTGGCCTGACACAGGTTTGAGAATTTGCACTGTCTGCAGTGAAGGAAGGCAGGTTGCAAAACCAGCTCGAATATACAGCTCAGACTTTTTTTTCCTGTGCATCAGGATGGATGGGGTTTGGTAGTGTGTCAGAACCCTTTCTCTGTTGCTGTCGCCTGCGTGGCAAAAGATATTGGGGTGGGAGGAAGGATGCATATTAATAAGAGCCAGATGGTGCAAAGAGAAAAATGGCAGAAGTAAAATTAATAACATTATTATTGTGTTATTATTCTCATTTCATAATCCCTCCCCTACTTAATTTACAAAGCATTATTATTTCTCTAAATAATTTGCACTCAGCATGGATTACTGTATTGCGTTCTTCGTGGGGCTGCCCTTAAGGCTGGTTCAGAAGCTGCAGCTGATGCAGAACTCGATGAGGTTCCTGACTGGAGCAATTTACCTTGTTGACATCCTTGTTAGAGGAACTGCACTGGCTGGCAATTAGCTACTGACCGAAATTTTTATTATTGACTTCCAAAGCTATAAACAACTTAGGACCGGGCTACTTGAGGGAACGCCTTCTTCCAACCAGACCAGCCTGTTCACTAAGATATTTAGATGAGACCCTCTTGGTTGTGGCACAGAGTGCAATAATCTGCCTCATAGCAACCAAGTAGGGGGCGGTGGCTTTTTTGTGGTGGCTCCTACCATGTGGAATAGTCTCCCTAATGAGGTGAGGTGAGATCCAACTATAGTAGGTTTCCAGTATATGTTAAAAGGATTTGTTTGCCCGAGCACTTTCTCAACATTGACAACATACTGATTGTTTCCATTGACTACTCTGGTTGTTATTATACTGACAGAGTACTTTTTTTCTGGGGGGACGCAGGGGTACGCATATACCTAAACATTTTGTGAATCTAAGGGGAGAAGAAACTCAAATTTTTAATTTTTTTAGTTTCTTCTCTAGCACGGTGAATCATCAGTTCTGTTGCTACCCCCGATGGCGGCTTCCTTTCCTTTCCCAGTGTTTCTTGAGTCTCAGACGGAAGCGAGCATTTAATGTGTGAAGCAGTGTGGAATGTGAATGCATGTTCTTTGTACTTTTGTCCATTTACTGTCTTTGTTTTTCCGGATTTGAACTATAAAATGGTGATTTTCTTGAGTCAAATTAAAGTACCCCTAAACATTTTTTTTTAAAAAGCAAAAAAGCACTGTTCAGATATTTTAATGTTGTTTTTTGTGGTTGTTTTATAGTCTTGCTGTAAACTGCCTTGAAATCCTCCAAACAGAAGGAGGCATAGAACTATTTTTTAAGTAAAAATAAAACAACTTTGTCTGAGATGCAAAACTAAGTATTAAACACTGTTGCCCAGTTATTCTTGTGCCTCTTTCCCACTGAAAAATTTCCTGCTCTGTTCGTTTGCAATTCCACCTTATAAGCAAGAGCCTTATCTGATAACAGTACAGGGCAACTCATCAGCTCTTTATGCAGCAGAAACCACTACATCTGGCTGCACAAGTAACAGGTGGCACTTACGGCATTTCTCTACTGAATAATATTCAACATGTGGCTTGCCAGTTGCAATCTGACCCTAATGGGGCTCCAGGTTTTGTGAGAGTTTATGAAATGTATTAATCTAACAGTTAGACTCTCCACTCTTTCCCCTTCCTTCATCAGACCTGTAGACTGCCTGTTGCATAAGAAACTGAACAGTGGGGGGTGGAATGGGGGCGTATCATAACTGTAGCCAAATATTGGTGCTGATCACACTTCTTGTCACCTTCATTTTCAGTGTTAACGAAGCCATCTGTCTCTCCATCACCATCAGCGTGACCTGCCAAGAAGAAGGTTAGGAGGTAGATCTTAGAAGTCTTGCTTTGGAGCCATCAGAGTGTGTTGCGAGGGACAGAGCCCCTGTCACTGTATTCCTTAAAAGTAAGCAGAAAGCCTGCATAGCCCAAAGAGTGTATCATCATCTGTACTATACATGCATCACAATTTATCAAAAGAAAACTGCTGACTTCTATATGACTAGATGGGACTGGGATGGAGGTGGTGATACATACGCACCATGTTTACCAGAATTGTAATTTTCAATGTTACCCACAGGGCCATAAATATAAGCCCATGTCGTATTGAACGAATATATCTGCTACAGATATGTGCTGAAAACGAGATATATACACTATCACATTTTTAACTTTGACCTCCAAGCCTTGAGGCGATGTTCAGAGTTCACAGAAAATAGTATCGATTTCTATTTTTATTTTTTTAAAAGAAAAGCCTGATATACCAGGTGGGTTAGGGGGTTACTTAATTTCCCTCCCCCCTCCCACTTCTTGCGAAAGGGTTAAAACAATAACCCAGCTATACTGTCTTTTTAAAAAGATGAAAACAGTATATAGAGATAGACGGAAGTAAAGTGTGCCACTTGGAACATTGCTAGATACTCTGCTGCATTGTACCCTGATTCAAAATGCATCTCTGCAGTGGATAAAAGACCCATGGATTTAAAAGTCGTGTGTTTTAAGGCCGATATGGCAGTGTTTTTAGCATTCCCTGTTTCAATGTTTAACTAGTCCGGCTTAAATAGAATCTACTGGAATAGGAATACCCTTAAAACTCACAGGGTTATTTAAAAAAAAGGGGGGGGGCTTCCTTTTAAAATGCAAAACTGGGGAAACCTTATTTAACTCTGACTTCATTTGCCATCATCTCTGCTTTTCTCCCCCCCCCTCCCTCCCTCCACAAGCCTTGGCTCTCCAACCATCCATCTCATTTCTGCTGCTCCCTTCTCTAACATCTGTCTGTAAAATGTATTGGGGGGGCATGATGGCTATGTTATTAAAAGAATAATAATCATATTGCAGGTTCCTGAAGCCAAAATTATATTTCTCTTTCTCAAATATTCATTAAAAAAAAGTATAGATTGTATTTTATTGAAGAGGAGGTCTTTAATGAATGGTATTCTTGTTTGCGTACAAGGAGCCGCTTCCCGGGCAATTCTCTGACGGTAATTGTGGTCTGAATGCAGGCTGCACAATAACGGAGTGGGCTTAATGGCTACCCTGTGGATTGAGTGCTCCAATTTTGTTATTATCGGACTACTTTTTTAAAAACGCAGAAATTAGCCAGGCCAGCAAAGAGTTAATTATGTTCCTGTGCCAGGAAACTCTCCAAGAGTGTTAATTGAGACGGAATTCTTTGTCTTTAATGCAAAGCAGAGGTTTCAAAGACCCTGGCAGATGATATCATGTACATAGTAACTGAGGATCTTTTTAAAGAGATACGAGAGCAGGGGGGAAACCCCCACACAGGAACGCTCATATTATCAAGGACATCTGAAATAAATACCATGGCATCAATTTATCTCCCTGATGGCGTAGAAGGGGAAAAAAATCAGGGCTCTGAGTGCTTGGCTCACATTCCTTTCCTCTCTTTCTTTTACCCTCACACCATGACTTACCTACACTCTCACATCCCAGCTGATTTGATTTTTTATCTCTAACAATGTAAAAATGGGATATGGGTGTGCCCCCTTTTCATCCTCCAACCCCCACATGCATTTCTTACTTGCTTCAGCTTCTTGTCAGTGGCTGAAGCAGAGCTTGTTTATGAATTTATTTGGGGGGAAATGGGATCCACCTCTCATTCCATTACTCCTGTCATTGGAGCAGAATAACTTCCCATATTCCACCCCCATCTAAATCTCGCCAAAGCTTACTTCTTCTGTAGTCAGACTTTGGAGATTGAGTAGGGGTAGGGTCCCTACTCAATTTCCTTTCCTTCACTCTCACTTTATTTTCTCCTACAGAAGTGACACAACTCTTGGACAAACTGCTCTTTTTTGAGGATCATGCTCTCCCTCTGTGCCGGCCCTTTCATTAGGCAGAATGAGGCAGCTGCCTCAAGAAGCTCAGTTGGGGTTGCAGGAAAAGGCAGCCATGTTTTTTTTAAATAGCTATTTAATTTGTTTTGCCAGGGATCGGGAAAGATGGTTCTGGGATTTTCAGCCTCAGCTGTGAAATACTTGGTTCAAACACTTGGACCTTTAATCTTATCATTAAAGCTATGACTAAGTGGGGGGCGGGGAGGAAATAGCTTGGCTGGTCTTGGATGTTAGGCGCTGTGACTCAAGGTCGAGGGAGAACGGCATTTGCTTTTTTGCCTCAAGCAGCAAAATGTCTTGGGCCAGCTCTGTTTCCCCTTTGTTCTGTAAATCCCCAAACCCTCCCCCAAACTTATTGGATACAGCGAAACAGCACATGAGTGGGGAAATGTTGGAAGAATCGGGAGAATGTTATGGATGTGGTATATCTTCATTTCAGTAAGGCTTTTGGCAAATTCTCCCATTATATTCTTGTAGAGAAGCTGGTAAAATGTGGCCTGGATGAGGTAACTGTTAGGTGGCTTTGTAGCTGGTTAAGTGATTGAATCTAAAGAGTGCTTACTAATGGTTCCTTGTCATCCCCCCAAAAAACTGGCAAAGTGGGGTGTTGCAGGATTGTCTTGGGCCTGTTGTTGTTCAACATCTTCATAAATGACTTGGATGAAGGAATTGAGGCGATGTTCACCCAATTTGCAGATGACACCAAACTGGTAGGGGTAGGTAGCTAATGCCACAAAAGACAAAATCAGGATTCAAGATGACCTTAACAGATTGGAGAGCAGGGCCAAAACGAAGGAAATGAATTTCAGTAGGGACAAATATATGATGAGGGATGCCTGACTTGCCAGTAGTACATGTGAAAAGTATCTAGGAGTCTTAGTAGACCACAAGCTTAACACAAGTCAACAGTGTGATGCAGCAGTAAAAAAAAAGTAAATGCTATTCTAGGCTGCATCAACAGAACTATAGTGTTCAGATGGAGGGAAGTCATTGTACTGCTCTGCTCTGCCTTGGTCAGACTACACCTGGAAAACTGTGTCACGTTCCGGGTGCCACAATTTAAGAAGGATATTGACAAGCTGGAATGTACAGAGGAAGGCAACCAAAGGTCTGGAAACCAGCCTTATGAGGAATGGTTGGGGGAGTTGGATACGTTTAGCATGATGAAGAGAAGATTGAGAGGAGATATGATAGCCATCATCAAATATCTAAAGAGCTGTCACACAGAAGATGGAGCAAGCTTGTTTTCTCCTACTCCAGAGTCTGGGACCCAAACTAAAGGCTTCAAGTTACAAGGAAGAAGATTATGACTAAACATTAGGAAGAATTTTCTGATGGTAAGAGCTGATTAACAGCGGGATAGATTCCCTCAGAAGGCGGTGGGCTCTCCTTCCTTGAAAGCTTTAAAGCATAGGTTGGATGGCCATCTGTCATGGATGCTTGTGTTGAGATTCCTGCATTGCCAGGGGGTTGGACTAGATGACCCTCGGGGACCCTTCCAACTCTATAATTCTATGCTTCTTCTATGAAGAGAGAATATGAGCTTGTATTTCACAGGAGGAAGATACTGAGATTAGAAGAAGGGTTGTGGCAGGCCACAAAGGTGGCTTCTGGGCAGCAAAGGAAAAGTGGGGCTGGTGACCGGGTGAGAGAAAGTTGTAGCAAAGGAGAGAGAGGGGAACAGCATCCAGCACAATGCTTCAGGCGGCAATATGGGATGGTTGAAGAAAGTCAGGTGCCTCTTAGTAACTATGCAAATCACCTTAGTCTGCAATGATTTTTAAAAAGCCATTTTTAATGAAGCATTACAGTAATTATGCATTTAAACACACCAGATCTGGTCCCAACTGTGCTTCCTAAGCCCTTGATTACCATTCCTTCCTAAAAGTGTATTAGATACTGAAAAGCAGTAGAAACCATATTGTTACTTTTCAGCAATTAGCTAGGCCTTACCCGCATCTTTGCATCTTTAGTGGGAGATCCTGATTAGAACAAACAAACAAAAAAAAAAGGTTCCATTTTCTTGCTATGGAACGTCTTGAAAGGTTTGTTTTGCCACCAACGCGTACAGAAAAGGTAAAGGGAGGAAATGCAAGAGGATTTGGAGGGAAGGGGTGGGAGTGACAGATCTGGAATGGGAAAGGATCCTCAAACGAAGGGAAAGGGCTGTAGCTCTGTGGAAAAGCACCTTCTTCGTGTGCAAAAGGTCCCAGGATCAAATCCTGATATCTCCAGGCAGGGCTGAAAAGAACTCTTGCTTGACAGCTATCTGACTTTCAGAAGACATCTGAAGATGTTCAGGGAAGTTTTTAATGCTTGATGTTGTATTATGTTTCAGTTTGTTGGAAACCACACAGAGTGGCTGGGGGAACCCAGTCAGATGGGTGGCATATAATAATAATAATAATAATAATAATAATAATAAGCTTCCTATCTTCCCATTTCCTCTTCCTCTTCAGGTAGGCTATTATCTTTTATGCTGTATTGTAAAACATAACAATTTAACAGAGCTTATTTGAAAAGATACTACATTTGCACACTCAAAAACATTACACTGGCAAAATGGACAAATCCTCTTTGAATATAAGTTTAAACACCTCCACTCATTTCTTTATGACAGAAATGTAAGCTGAAATAAAATAAGTTAGAGGCCATTTCCGGATCTCTGACATCAGTTCTTCCAGTCCTTTCCACCACATGTAGTTCCCATCATGTTACTAACACAAGAGGAAAAGGGGGAATTGGCAAGGAGCAGGGAAGCTTGTGTAGGGAGTGCACCAGATGTAATTTATCAAGGTATTTCATTTCACTTATACCATGTCTTTCCTCCAATGAGCACAAGGCACAATGGAATTCATTACATACATTGGGGCATTTGGAATTCCAGGCGTTACCAATGCAAAATGAAAGCCAGGAATGATGGAGGAGTGGCAACCATGTGACAAACATCAAACACCACAGGTATGAAGTTTACGGCATGTAATGCCTTAAGAGAGAATATTATGAAAATGATATACAGGTGGTACATGACACCAGTCTTTAGAACTTTATGTATGCCACGACAGCAGCAAGAATACTTATTGCAAAGTATTGGAAGACACAAGATCTACCCACCCTGGAAGAATGGCAGATGAAGGTGATGGACTATATGGAACTGGCAGAAATGACCGGCAGAATCCGAGACCAGGGAGAAGAGTCGGTGGAAGAAGATTGGAAGAAATTTAAAGACTATCTACAGAAATATTGTAAAATTAATGAATGTTAGAATGATGTTGGATAAAAAGTTAAGTGGTTTTTAGCTATAACGCTATAAGGAATATGAAAAAATGGATTATTAACAGGTAAAAATTTAATGTTATAATATTTTAAGATTAAAGACTAGGATAAATAAAGAGGGAAAGGATTTGCTGAACTAATAAATTGAATTGGAATACAAAAAAGGGAGGTGTGAGGAGGTCCGGGAAACAAGCAAATGAAAAATAAGTGATGGAAAGATGGAATTGTTTTTTAACTATTTTTATTTTGTATTTTTCTTTTATCTTTTTCCATTTTGTAAAATCTTAATAAATATCTTTAAGAAAAAAAAAGACAAACATCAAATAATCCCAACTGCAGAGTTGAAACGGGTAAGTAAAAATCAGGTCAGGCATCTGTGGCCAACTTCCCACTGAACCTTGCATTCAGGAGTCAGAAATCCTTGTCAATCTACTGCAAATTACCCAAAGCCATGGCCAGCACTCACTTCTGGAGGCCTATGGGGAAGAGGGGTGGGTTGGGCCTCTCCCATCTGATGCGCACAGAGGTGGCCACATCCTGACACAATTTAACTAGCTGTAAATCAGGAAACTCGGTGTCCTTCCAAGATTAGGGCGTTTGATCTCTTCTCCTGCTGATAAGTAGTTGGTGGTTTGAGTCAAGCTGGAGCTAATTAAGGCTTTCTCCGAGACTTTCCAGGGCTTTCTCTAAAACTTTTATCTTAAACTTTTGTGATTATCATAATTAAGAAAAGATACCGAGTGAAAAAATACTAGAACTGGTAAAAGCTAATAAAAAGCTGATAATACTAATAAAAACTAATAAAAACCGCACAACTGACACGGAGCTCAAACTGATGCTTCCTCTAGTGACGCCATCTTGGGATCTCCCCTTGATTTGTTTTTGATGTTTGTATGTGATGCCAATAAAAGGTTTGATGATGATGAATTTAACTAGCCAGCCCCCCAATGCTAAAATGAGTTGATGAGCCCGTTGACACTGCTTCTTCTTCTTCTTCTTCCTCTTCCTCTTCGTCTTCATCATCATCATCATCATCACCATCAGCATCATCATATTTGTGTGCCATCTTTCCATGGTTCAAACCATGCTCAAGGCAGCTTGCAACATGAAAAGATTTACATCATTACAAACGTAACAAAATAATAAATAAAATGCATCCAAACGTACACAACCAAACTGAACCATTTCTAGATGAATCACAGTAAGATCTTAAACTAGTCACCCAAGCTTCAGGTTCCCCATCCTGTCAGTGTAAGACACTTTTCAGTACAGGTATTCTAGGAGTAGGAGAGAAGAGGAACAGGCATAAGGGAACAGACAAGCTGATAAGGTAAAGGTACCCCTGCCCGTACGGGCCAGTCTTGACAGACTCTAGGGTTGTGCGCCCATCACACTCAAGAGGCCGGGGGCCAGCGCTGTCCGGAGACACTTCCGGGTCACGTGGCCAGCGTGACATCGCCGCTCTGGCAAGCCAGCGCAGCACACGGAACGCCGTTTACCTTCCCGCTAGTAAGCGGTCCCTATTTATCTACTTGCACCCGGGGGTGCTTTCGAACTGCTAGGTTGGCAGGCGCTGGGACTGAGCAACGGGAGCGCACCCCGCTGCAGGGATTCGAACCGCTGACCTTTCGATCGGCAAGCCCTAGGCGCTGAGGCTTTTACCCACAGCGCCACCCGCAGTCCCAGACAAGCTGATATACTCAGTTAAACTTCTATGTTGAGGAGCGATGGGAAGTCCAGTTTGGAAAGGAAAGCACTTTCATACATTTTAAAACCCCATGCCTTAAGCACATTTCAGTTTAAGTGTGGACTGCTGGGCATCGCTGAGTGGGGATTTAATTTTAATCACCCTCACCATCGCTGCAATGATTTAGTCTTGGAATACCAACCTGACTGGATCCCCAGGTATGATAACATTTATTATTTGGCACTGCTGTATAGGGAGGTAGGGGACGCAGGTAAATCTCTCAGCCCAGAGGGCTCTGCTCTGACTTCCTGCCCTATCCGATCGAAAACATTAGGTACTGAACTTGGAGACAGACTCAGATTTCAGGGAAGCCTAGTTGACCAAGCATAAACTAACTCAGGCAGCATTCGAGTGAGTCACGTACCTCTACATTCTGAAGTGCGCAATGCACAATAGCCTGCTTGGGAAGACGGCAGAACTTCTCAAAGTTAGTAATGACACCCCAACTCAAAATTAGCTCATTCATAAGTTAGATCAAATAGTTTTGTAGTTCTCTAACATATAACAAACCCTAACTTTGATCCAGTGAACCTTTAATATTTTCACAATTTAATTTAGGGTTGTTGTTTGGTTTTTTTTTTTTTTGCAGCTGTGCAAGTTTTGCATTGCTAAAAAGCAATATTTTTTTGCACATCCTCAGGTGTTGCTTTCTGTAACCCTTAACTTTCCCATCTGCAGTGCCCATGCATGGAATGATTTTACTGTAACCCTTTCATTGCTCTTTGCCAAAGGGACCAGTCATTTAAAAATGCTTTGATCTGCATCTCCCTGTTCTTCTACTTGCACCTCAGCCACTGCCTCTGTCTGCACTGCCTCCATGTCACTTGACTGTAGCAATCAAAGCACTTGTGAAAATAGCCAGTCACTGCATGACTTTGTAATGTACAGGGGTTGGAATACAATGTCATGTTACTCACCATGTTCCCAAGCTGGAATTGATATTGCACATGCACAAAAATTTGACGAGGTAGAGTTTGGTCAGGTCAGGATAAGGATTTGTGGCTGAGGTTCCTCAACCTGCCTTCAAATATCGAGTATTCTGCACAACTTGGTACCTTCTAAAATGTGTATTTATTCCCACCTGACCAGCAAAAGCTGGACATGGGCAGCCAGACTGGTGATAAACTATGTTTGACTTACCAGATTCTTTGGCTTTGTTAGATCATTGTTACATCACTGGTAAGAATTATGAAAAACTATTAGGGTATTTACATAGTACCTACAATGTGCATGGCGCTTTACAAAGCACAAGAAGAGAAGTCCCTGCCCTGAGGAGCTTACAGTGAGGCATTCAACATGAGAGTGACAACATAGGAAGCAGGGATCAATAGAAGAAGAATATGTATTCATTGTTGTTACAGGAGCTTTGGCTTACAGCACATGGCTTAAACATTTTTACACAGAACTGCGTCACAGTTAAGTAGGACTTATTATTTAACTGGAGTATTCAAGATTGCATCCTTAGTTACAGTGAGGTGCAGGGAGCTAAGAGGTTATGTATGCCAAAGGCTTCACAGAAAATGTTCATCAGCCTGATACAAAAAACCAGCTATTCTTTGCATTGGGGTAGAGAAGACAGGTTTGATAGGGGGCTACTGTGACAAAATCATGACAGCTCTTTGTTTAATGCATACTTGGTTTATATTTAAATCCGGTTATACCGATGAAGCTTTAAGTATCATTTATATTTCTAATGATCAAGTGCACGTTAACAATGTTTTAAGCTAGAAAGTCACATTCTCTTAACCTTGCGTAAATAGTGTATAAAGAAAGATAAGTGGAACAAATTTAAACAAATTGTGAACTTCAACCTGGTGTTTTATATTGCAAACAGTGCTCTTTGAAGAGAATAAATGAAAAAGGCAGAATGACCATTTTCCCTTTCACTGAAATTCCTAATGTATTGTTCCAGGATAACATGAAATGTAAGCCAGGGGTGGGTGGGTGTCTGATGATTACAATGACAGTGCCACGTGAATGCATTTGGCTAAAATCTGCATTAAATTGTACACCCTTTCACAATCCTATCAAGGATTTGAAAACCCTAATAAACAGTGATGTTTGCCCCTACAGTGCTAGGCCCTACCTTGCCCAGGGCCAGCAAGGCGAAGCCCATTCACTGGCAAAGGATTGGGAAAAGCCTGAGAAGGCAAAGCACACTTCAAAGACCCACAATGGTGATACTTCTCTTGAATCTACCGTGAGTGTATTTAGGGATCCTTAAGGGTTCTGTGACTCCTTTTTTATATACTTTGTACTTTGTTCGTGTGATGAATACAGTTAATTGAAAGGCTTTTCTTGCTCTTGAAAAAGTAAAGGGGGTATACTTTTTTCTTCACTAAGATTGGGGCGAAATTCCAATTTGGCACCGTTCTGTTCATTGCAACATTCTAGGAACATCATGACCCCGTTGCCCCAAGTCTTGAAGACATTTACTTGCAAGTGGATCCAACTCTTAAATCCTAGAAAAGGCTTTAATGTTCACTTTGAACCAAGATGTCATCTCTACATACTGCTAATTTTTTTTTAATTCAGTTGGGAAGAGATTTGATTGGCATTCACTTTTTAGCTAGGAAATGAAATTTAGTAGTAATAAATAATACTAGTAGTAAATTTTAATAGTAAAAGGGTGCTCTTTCATTTTTAGCACTGGGGCTGGAAGAAGGGATTAGATACAAGTCCAACATGGGTTCTGTTAAAATCAATGGCCCATCTAACATCAATTCCGTTGGGGAGAATCTTTCGAATCTGGACAGAATTACTTATATGATACTGTCACTTAAAAAGGAAAAAGGTATAGGACCCCTGACAGTTAAGTCCATTCGCGAATGACTCTGGGGTTGCGGCGCTCATCTCGCTTTACTTGCCGAGAGAGCCGACGTTTGTCCGCAGACAGAAGCATGACTAAGTCGCTTCTGGTGAAACCAGAACAGCGCGCAGAAATGCTGTTTACCTTCCAGCTGGAGTGGTACCTATTTATCTACTTGCACTTTGACATGCTTTTAAACTGCTAGATTGGCAGGAGCAGGGACCGAGCAATGGGAGCTCACCCCGTCGTGGGGATTCGAACTGCCAACCTTCCTATCGGCAAGCCCTAGGCTCTGTGGTTTAGACCACAGCGCCACCCACGTCCCTGTCACTTACAATCATATTAACAAAGATTTCAATCTTCTGTTGTTATTTTTCAAGATGGTCTTCGATTCAGTCCCCCAGGCCTCTAGCTAAAAAGGGGATCTGATGGTGAAATTACACTTTATGAACTCTTCCAGCATTTGTTACTTCCACTAAAAGCATTCACGGGGCCCCTGTCTGGATCAGTGCAACAGAACTGGGAGAGGGATGTTTAATCCCAACCTCAAACCAATTCTCCAACTTCGCTCCCCGCTGCCACTGCTGTTAGCTACAGAGGAAGTGCTGTAGCAGCTTCAGGGAGTCAGGGAAGTCAGAGTTGAGAGGGCTACAGCTCCCTCACCTGAGAGTCATGAGTGATCAAATTTGAAGAATTCCTCTCCACTGCTTTTAATTAAAATATAGTAAGAAGATATACCACGTTATGTGAACTTTGACCCTCCGGCAGCAGTGCTATAAAATATTACTACTGCCAGTTGAGCAGACAGTACTAAGCCAAATGAACCCTTGGTCTGATTCTGACCAGCTCTGATGCCATCAGTATAGTTTTGAACTTAAGGGTGTGTGTTTTTGCTCAAATGTGTATCACGTTACATTTATTTATGCTGAACAGTAGTTGCCATTTTGTTGCCCGCTCCTGCGAAGCTTACTCAAGTGTCTTAGGTGAAAGACACAAGCTTTTTGAAAGTCCAAGTATACAATTTCTACCAGAACACCCCTGTCCCTTGTTGACATCCTTGTTGACACTCTCAAAGAAGGTTAGTGAAACAGAGCTTTCCTTTGTCAAAGCCGTGCTGATTCTTCTTGAGTAAGGCTCCTCATGCTTGATGATTTTAGAGTTTAATGATGCTTTTCATCCTATAACTTCTTCTCATGTCACCTCCACTTGACTGAGTTCTTCACACTTGCTCCTTTGAAAAGTTGGTTCAGGCGTGGATATCTCTCCTGCATCTTTCTCAGTGAGGACAGCCATACAAACACAAATCATTCAGCACCTCTGAAAGCTCCATTTCCTCCTTTTATCGCCGCTTTCATTTCATCAACTATTGGAAACACAGTATTTGGGACCGTATTTAAGATAATATCTAAGTTTTTTATTGTTGAGCTTTAATGTTCTAGCAATATGCTCCTAAACTGACATTTGCTTTGCCAGATTTTGTTATCCTTTGGGCAAAACTTCTTAGGTTTTTTTAAAACCATTTCCTTGCTCATTCACCATGCTGGCATTCTCTTGGTAGGCTAACCCATTCACACATCGCCCCAAAAAAGAGGACAGTAGAGGACACAACTTTGCACAACACCTGTCTATGCATGTAGTTTAGAAGCACAGAAATATTTTCTGTAATTTAAATAAAATATACATCACTGCTGACCATCGTGGGGAAGACTATCAGTAGGTGGTCTGTGTGCCTGCTGCATTTGCTTCCCAAGTGCTAACTTCCTCATACATTTTTAGGCACCAGGCAAAAACATCAATCTTCAACCAGGTTGTTGGCTGATTAATATTATACAGCCTTTTAAATGTGTTTGTGGTAGGAGGGGGGTGTTGTTTTGTTGGTTCTGTTATAATTATATCTTTGTGCTTCTATCTTGTATTTTTATCTTGTGAACTGTGCTGAATATCCTTTGATGAAGGTCGATATATAAATCTAATAAATAAAAATAAATAACTGTTGATGGACAGTTATTTGATCTTTATTTATTTCTTTGTTACCTTTAAAGGTAAAGGTAAAGGGACCCCTGACCATTAGGTCCAGTCGTGACCAACTCTGGGGTTGTGACGCTCATCTCACTTTGTTGGCCAAGGGAGCCGGCGTACAGCTTCCGGGTCATGTGGCCAGCATGACTAAGCCAGAGCTTAGCGCACGGAAATGCCGTTTACCTTCCCACCAGAGTGGTACTTATTTATCTACTTGCACTTTGACGTGCTTTTGAACTGCTAGGTTGGCAGGAGCAGGGACTGAGCAACGGGAGCTCACCCTGTCACGGGGATTTGAACCGCTGACCTTCTGATCAGCAAGTCCTAGGCTCTGTGGTTTAACCCACAGCGCCAGCCGTGTCCCTTTTGTTACCTTTACATGCCACCTTTTCATCCAATGAGCTCATGGTGGAATGCATGGTCCCCCTCTCTCCATTTTATTTTCACAACAACCCTGTGAGGTAGGTTAGGCTAAGAGACAGAGACTGGCCCAAGGACACCCAAGGTCAGACTGGGATAGGGCAGGCCTTCAAGCACATTTCCCCACAATCCGCCCGCCCATGTGCTTATACACAGGATGGTGGCAGAAATCTACAAAAGGGTTCAAACCACAGGATCAATGAGCACCTCAGGCTCCTAATCTGTGGGCTACATCCTAGCTGAGCTTCCATTGTTGTCATTTAAAATAATTTCCAAGCTTTTTGGAGAGAATTGATCCTTTTGACTCTCCCTTTCTACTTTTCTAAAACGACTCCTCCTTTTTTTAAGTTCCATTGACATCAACTGTGACTCTGCTGGGCTTTTGCATATATGTTGAATCTGATAGCATTATGGGCAGTGCTTCTACTCAGTTTGGCAACACTTCACATCTCTCATCTGTTCCTTGGTGCTACATAGGATTGAGTCCAGGGTCACCTCCTCTCTGGTTGCTTCTATGGCCAACTCTTCTAAGTGACAATCATTTCGAGAAATTTTGTTGTGCTCCAAGCATGTGTTGATGCCATCTACGTGAGGGTAACTGAAGGTTAAATGGGTGGGCTGTTCTGCCTGAGACGTGTGGATGTCCTGATGACGAAAAGTGATGCCAAAAGCAGTCCCATAGAAATTGACACTAGAATTTGTGTGTGTGTGTGTGTGAAATGGGTCATTGAATTCTGGGAGCCATTCATCAAGATGTGGTCCTTTAAATCAATTCACCCTGGTTTTGTAAGAGAAACACACATGTGGAAGCTGTCTTCCACGTGCATAGCTAATATCAATGCAATCTGCATTTGGATATGCAATGCATCCACATCACAATGCTCATATGTATTCCACTGAATTGGCTTGATAAATCTTTTGATGCAGATAGAAGAGCAATATTCCCATTCAAGGCAGTTAGTTTGTGATGCACAACTAGAGCTGGATTTCAAACCGGTGACCCTAGGATGTTAGTTTTTATGCTGTCTGTTGAAACCCCTTCCCACTCTGTATATAACAAACACTGTTGTAATTATGAACTGAATTTTGTATCTTTTGTATGATTTGGGCATCGTATTAGCACCAGGGCTCTACATACACACACAATAGGCAGATAGATAGATAGACAGACAGACAGACAGACAGACAGAGACAGACAGACAGACAGACAGACAGATGATAGATAGATAGTGTATGTGTATAGTATGTATGTATGTATGTATGTATATAGTGAAATGTAGAAAGAGATGACCAGTTTTTCTTGAGTTCAGATTTTCTTGAGTTCAGATTTCAAGCAAGTGAACTTAATCCCAGTGTTCTCAGCTTCTCCTTGTGCCAGTCACAATTTCTAATTAGCTTTCCCAATGGAGGAAGAAGATGGATTATATTTTAATATCCAGAGACTAAAATTAGTTTATATTTTAGCAAGTTAGCACTTCTTAGCAGTTGATTTACTCTTGAAGCTGCAAAATCTGCGAGCTTTGCAATTAATCATGCGTTGGTCATTTTCTTTCAAAAAATGTTCATTTTGTCTGTCTGGATCATAATAGGGGAAAACATGTAATTTATGCAGTTTAGAAATTATAGCCTTGTGTTTAACTATGTCATAATATATTTTCTCACCCGTTCATTGTTCTTAACATGATAAAAGAATACAATTTTCCAGAGATTCGTTTAATCACCCTCCTTTAAAGAGAACATTCAATGGGTAGTTATAATTTAAGCATTAAAACAATTAGATATTTATAAATATCTAATTATTTTAGTTTTTATGTGTTGTACATTTTAGTGTGTGAACACTACCCTTTTAAAAATGTGTGCATGCATCCATGTTTACCGGTTTAAAACAGTCTTTATCCAGACAAAGAGGCATCATGCTACAGGTGTTAAAAGGCCAATAACGTAATTGCCAAATTTTAAAATCACAGTGAATATGCTGAAATTTTACTTGCTATCCAAGAGTAAATCATGGTTTTTAGCACACTTTAGCCAACCTCTACCAAAATATTAACCTGTAGACTGTTTGACATGCAAGAATAGTATATTAAAATGCTGGCTGCATACTGATCACTCACTATGCTGTGGCAGCAAATCAATTAGGCTACCAATTGTGTTCATTAGAACTCATTTAAATCTCAATTAAAAAGTTAATTAAAAGTAAGAGTGAAGAGGAAATCATGTCTAACATTCATATTAAATCCAAATCACCAAATTTATTTCAAATCCAAATCAACAATCAGGGTTGCCATTTAAAAAAAAAAAAAAGAGGGGAGGAAACATGTTAATCCAATATATTTGCTTTGTAAATGGTTGTCTGAAATTTGCTTTTCTAGGTAGTCTTTGTTGTATTAAAACCCTGCTTTTTTCAGGCAGCAAGTATGAATACTGTCCTAACACACGTTTCCATTGCCCACAAACCTCCGTAGCACATTAGGGCTGCAATCTTATATATACACATGTACTTAGGAGTTCAATGGGATTTCCTTCTATGTAGAATTGGGATTGCATTGTCAGTTTCTTATCCAGGATCTTATGTGTTCTCCCTTTACTCATCCCATAAATTCATTTCCATTCACCATAGTGGAGGTAACATATCTATGCATCTGTAAAGCTACTCTGTGTGAATGTTCTTGTGGTCGGGGATCTCCATGCTTGAATTTTTAAGCAAATGTGCACACAGAAATTTAGATGTCCTTTAACGAGTTGACTAACGAATTACGCTGTGACACTACTACAGATCACTCTGCTGCTTGCTTCTTGGCACTTACTTATTTAGACATATATACTCTGTCCTTTAAAATAAATCCCACCCCCCAAGGGGTTTTGTAAAACAACAACAGCCCACAATTCAATATGGGACGAAACATATAAAAACACATCAGCATAATAACAAATGCAAGAGTTAGCAGAAAATAATTTGATAATTAAAAAGCCTTGAGAAATAAAAAAGCAGAGAGAGTGGGGACTTGATGGGGGCTTCATACTTGCAGATTTTCAAAGAAAATAGATACAAACATAGTAGAATACTAAGCCCAAGCCAATATGTCAAGAACATAAGACGAGCCCTGGCCCAGACCCAAAGGCCTATCTACTTTAGCATTCTTCTTTCCCATAGTGGCCAGGCAGATTCCTATAGGAAGCCCATAAGCAGGAGAAATGGGTAGGGCTGGGCGAATCAGACCATTTTGGTTTCACCCAGTTTCTTTGTTCCCCTCCCCATATTTCTTTATATTTCCACGTCAGTATGGATTATTGTTATTGTTATTATTTTAAATGCCCCACGAAAATTCACCAGCATTTTCGTGTGAATTTCTCTTGATAGATGTATTTGGCATGCAATTTTCCCTAAGAGACACATTTTTGCAAAGCAGTTTCTGGATGTTGTGTATGCATTTTTTAAAACAACAACAACTCTCTCTCTCTCTCTCTCTCTATATATATATATATATATTCATTTCTATGCACACTTTATCCCCATAGATGCATTTTTGATCATATTACACAGCAGGAGAACTGCATTGCAAAATTTGGAGAAGTGCAAGTTTCGAAAGATGGCTGCGCTTTGGTTCACGAGTTGTTTCAAAAAGTGCAAGTGGGGGAGCTTAACCTTTAAACACAACACGAATTGAATTTATCCTCCATCCCTACAAGAGGGAGAAAGCCCTTTCCTCCTGTTGCTTCCCCCAAACTGATAAACTGCCTCTGCTCCTAGGAGGTTGTATAGAGCCATTATGCCTGGTAGCCATATCCATCATGAATCAATCTAATTCTCTTTTAAAGACATCTAAAATGGTGACTGTCCCCATCTCTTGGCCAAGGCATCTAAAATGGTTGTTGTCCCCACCTCTTCTGCCAGGAAATGCCACAAGTAAGCTTTGTACTGCTGTGTTGCCGAGTGGTGCAAATCTGTCCAACTCCAATTACTTGTGGGAATTCATTTCCCACCAGTTTGTACCCAGTTTCTCCCCTCTCTCCTTTATGTGCACCCTTATTTGGACTTCATTGGCATCTGTTCAGCCCAGTTAGGAATTTAAAAGAGCCAGGCAGCCCAAGATCTGATCTGCAGCAATCCTGGGTGGTTATTACGTCGCTTTGCAGCTTGCTGTGTGATGCAAATGACAGCGGAATTATGATATAGTAAGGACGATATATCTGTTCCAATTTATAAGCTCTTTTTATGTGTTGAAGAACTTGGGGCTTCCTTTCTCTTTGTTTCCTCAAGGCCCAATAAAAGAGGCCCCCGAGTTGGCTGTGAGACTCTCCCTGACAAGGCACGGAAAGCATCCGACTAATTTTATATGCAGTTCTTGGCACTGAGGTCTGGGCAGAGGTGGGTTGGGTCCACCCATACTTCAGTCTCATTAATCATTTGGCGCTCTCCCTCTCTCTACACCCCCCCCTCTTTTCACCAACGCTCCCACCCCCACCCCACCCCTTGCAGCATCTTCTGGAGGAACCCTTCTCTTTATTCATTCAGACAACCCTTTGGATTAAACAGAGCCAGCTAAATGTCAAACCAAATCTGAGTCTTGATGCAGATAATCATTTCAATAATATTTCTCCATTTGTGCCCAAACACCCAGGGAATAAAGCTTTTCTGCTGTCAGGTAGTGTAAGACTGCAGTTGGTGTAAATGCTTGACATTGAGCCAGATGGCTTAGCCGTGCTTCAAACATATGTTCAACAAGCAGGCTTGCACACATTGGAATTTTATTATTTTGAACTGGTGAGGCATGCATATTTATTTACTTGACCCTTTCCGGTGTCACTTTGGTTTTAAAACAATCAGTTATAAAGCTCCCCCAAGCAGCAGGGTAGGCCTGCCTTATAAGCCCCTGTCAGCTTTGCAGTGCATTCTGCAGGAAAAGCGTTTCCCTTTTAAGGCTTCCATTTATCTATTTTAAGAAAAGGGGGAAGTCCAGACTTTTTCTTCTTTTTAATATTTCCCTAGTGCTTGCAGTACACACATGCGCCTATTCAAAACAAAGCAAAACCAAGAATTCTAATTCTTAAATACATAAAGCTTATTAATTTAATCCCGATCCTTTCACCTCACACTTTTCTCTTCTGTTAACTTTAACATCCATGGCTGGATTCCAAAGGTCTGTTTCTGCGCATGAAAAATGACTTTTCCTCACAAGAGAGCATAATGCAGGATGCCCTCAGAGACTCAGTTGTATGTGTGGAGCATATAGCTTGGGCAAATGATGTAGAACAGCCCAAATTGCATTCATACACAAACACACAATTTATTACATTCTTGGGGCACAAGGCCTGTCACAAAATCATTGCTTTTCTAATCCAGATGTTTGGGTGTATCACCCTGCTGATCCTCTGCCAAACAGCTGAAAGGAACTTGCATGAGATATCAAGTCTACACAGCTGCATTTTCCCTGAATTTGTGCATTGTCCGAAAAAATCTGGATATTTTAGGAACTGCCTTTTTCACTAGGAACCACACACACACACACACACACACACACACACACACACACACACCAAAATTAAGACCTGAAGATACAACATGCACATATGATAGGCCTAGGCAAACTCAACCCTCCAGATGTTTTGGGACTACAACTCCCATCATTCCTGACCACTGGTCCTGTTTGCTAGGGATGATGGGAGTTGTAGTCCCCAAAACATCTGGAGGGCCGAGTTTGCCTAGGCCTGACATAAGATCTAAAACAGAATGAAATCAAGAAATAAAAACAAAATCAAGAAATAAAAACAAAAATAAATCCAGAGAAATGCAGTAGGAATTGAGATCAATGCAACAAATCTAAAATATACTACCAATAATAATAATTGAAAGGGAAAAGACTGGGAATCACCTGTTGGTGAAATGACCACTAGATGAGCACTAAGGAGTAGGTTCCATGATAAAGGGGCCAACACTGAAAAGGTAGCCACCTGATGAACATTATTTAACAGGGATATCTGGAGGAATACCCAAGAGGAAACAGTCCTTCAGAAAACCTGGCCACAAACTGTTTGGGACTTTAAAGGTTAATGCCAGGACTTAAATTTGACCTTGCAAATGGACCGGGAGCCAGCACAGATGGCAAAGCCGTTGCATGATATGATTGATCCAGCCAGTACCTCAGAGCAAACGTCTGCTACGAACAGGCCAAACCCTATGCCAAAGGATAAATGGACATAAATCTGACATCAGGAATCACAAGAGAGAGAAACCAGTAGAAGAACACTTCAGTCTCCCAGGACATTCTGTACAAGATCTCAAAGTAGCTGTCTTATTACAAAAGAATTTCAGAAATAGACTGAAAAGAGAAGTTGCTGAATTGCATCTTATTACCAAACTTAAAACCATGGAGAGACCTGGTCTGAATAGAGACATTGGATTCTTATCTTATTATACATGATAAAGCTAATTTTAGCCATCTCACCCCTTGCTTTTTCCTGTAAGACCAATTGCAGTTGTTAACAGTCATCAACAGCTTTACCACACCTATCAGCCAATCACCCATTCCCACCACCCTTCTGAGTAATACCCCTCCCCACTCTCTCACTATATATAAGGGTCTGGTGACTTCTGTTTCAGTATATCTGAAGAAGTGTGCATGCACATGAAAGCTCATACCAATAACAAACTTAGTTGGTCTCTAAGGAGCTACTGGAAGCACCTTACACAGCTACCTACCTGTAACTTCTGCTACCCCTGTTTTGGACCATTTTCAAAGACAGTCCCACAGTAAAGCAAACCAGAAGTTAGCAGAGTGTAGATAATTGTAGCTCAGCTATCTCTGTCCATATATGGTCTTGGGTGATATAAGGTGGTAGAAGGAGGTCTGATCCACTGAGGCATCCATGCCTGGATCCAAAACACACAGTGTACTAACCCAATGTTTTAGGAGGAGTGCAACTTCCTCAAAGACAGGTCAACCCCCATTCAGCTGAACAGGCAACCAACCACTTGTCTGGACTGAATCTCAGCTTATTGGCCTTCACCCAGTCCATTTCTGTGGCCAGGCACTGATTCAGAGCACCAAGTGCCTCACTTAGATTTGATGAGGAGAGCTGGAGCTGTGTGTCAGCCAAATATTGGGGCCATCTCCAGATAACCTCTCGCATTGGTTTCATGTAGAGATTCTCCACATAATGGTTCATGGGGGTGGGTAGGTGGGTGGGAAGAGAATCCTAAATGATCAAGAAATCCTCCCGCTCATGGAGAACCTCTGAAGAGAGGGAGTGGAGAGGATAACAATTACGCCTTCACTTCCAGCAGAACCACCTACCTTCAAGCAACAGCAAATGTGTCAGAAATTTATTCATTGCCTTGTTCTTCAAGGCTCAGCCCACAAAAATGGAGTCTACCATGGGCAGAAGGTTGCCGGTTACAAGATGGTATAGCTGGTATGTGCACAGATATCAGAGGGAAACGTGTTGGGTGGGGGTTTGGGTTGAAAGGCCAGACCCACCCCCCACCCCCAGTACTAATCAATAAGCTGAGTGATAACCTATGCAAGCATCCTGCAGAAGGGGGAAATATGAATTCCATGAAAGGAATTATTTATTGCTAATAATTCAGCCAGTTTCTAATTTGGACATTACTTCTTATTGACTATTTTATTGCTCATTTAAAATATTTCATCATATAACCATCAATCACACGTATGCTAAATTATTTCCTCTGGAGCAGCATTTCAGCAGAATTAGAATAAAAGGTGCAGATATGGGCTCCTAAATACTGCATTTGTGGAACACGTAGCCTATTAACGCACACTTACCAGCGAATCTCCAATATTGCTTAGTCTTCTCGCTGTGTAATAGTCCTACAATATGATAAAAAGCCATTCTTTATAAATAAAGTTTTTTTAAGTGCCGTTGGGATGCAGACAGGATCATTTCTATTTTGGGTGGGTGGGGGTATATTCAACTGAGATTGATTTTATTCAATCTCAAAACCTTAAAGGTAGGGGCTGTGTGTGGGGTTGCATTCTGGGTCATTGCATGGGTTAGCAGAGTATGCAAAAGCCCGTTTCACTCCTTCCTGACCCTGACCCTGTTCCAGCCCTGTTCTGCCCCTATTCCACCCTCTTCTGGGTGCGAAAATGGCATGTGCGTGCTTTGAACATGCACAAAATGGTCATTTCCTGTATTTGTTTTCATTACCTGGGAAGATCACAACAGATCTCACTTTTTTGCAGGGTGGGCCTTTATCTTGTCCTGGTCCTATCTTCTAATATGAAGTCAAATAATCGTAGAATTGTAGAGGTGGAAGGGACCACGAAGGCCATCTACGCCAATCCCCTGCAATGCAGGGATCTTTTGCCCAACGTGGGGCTTGAACTCAAAACTCTGAGATTAAGTGTCCCATGCTCTACTGACTGAGCTATCAAGAAAGAGGGAAACAGTACTTCTAGGTGGTGGTGGTGGGTTTCTATGGAGAGCTCCCAAGTGGAGTATGCTGCTCTCATCACATCACGTCTCTCACTATAGGAATTTAGGAAACTGCATCATATACCAAGGAGGGCTATTGATCCATCTAACTCAATACTGTCAACACTGACTGGTAGCAGCTCTCCAGGTTCTTGGGCAGGAAGTATTTCTGAGCTCTGTCTGAAGATAGGTAAAGGTAAAGGGACCCATGACCATTAGGTCCAGTTGTGACCGACTCTGGGACTCTCGCTTTATTGGCCGAGGGAGCCGGCGTACAGCTTCTGGGTCATGTGGCCAGCATGACTAAGCCGCTTCTGGCGAACCAGAGCAGTGCACGGAAATGCCGTTTACCTTCCCGCCAGAGCGGTACCTATTTATCTACTTGCACTTTGTCGTGCTTTCGAACTGCTAGGTTGGCAGGAGCAGAGACCGAGCAACGGGAGTTCACCCCATCGCGGGGATTCGTACCGCCGACCTTCTGATCGGCAAGCCCTAGGCTCTGTGGTTTAACCCACAGCGCCACCCACGTCCCTCTGTCTGAAGATACAAGAGATTAAACCTGGGACCTTTTGAATGCAAAGCAGATGCTTCACCCTTGATCTACAGTCCTTCCTTGTGAAAGGCATAAAAGCAAGGGGGGGGGAGAGATTGTATCCAATAAACCTGCACAGCTTTAAGATGCCATAGAACTCAGCTGCAAACCCTCCACCCCCACAATCTCAGTATGGCATATCTGGGCTACAAGAGACACATGAAACAATTAGCTTGCTACTGCAACTTTTCTACATCTGTACAAAACTAAAACACCATGCCTACAAAAGTAATGAAGCCCATCCTTCCTTGTGCCGATACAGTGATCTGTAAATTGCGTCCACTGCTCTCTTTAAAAGACAGGTATTCTCTCTGTTGATCAAGGTGAACTAGAGAAATCATTGAAATATATGATATTTTCCAATCCATTACACAGCTAGGAGTTAGTGCTGCCCAGTTATCATCTTTGTATTGTAAAGAGCTACAATAAGCATGCTCATTTCTTTTTAAAAAAGGCTTATCCCACTAATCCCACAATAGAATGAACAGGGCCAATTACCGTATTTTTTGCTCTGTAAGACTCACTTTTTCCCTCCTAAAAAGTAAGGGGAAATGTGTGTGCGTCTTATGGAGCGAATGCAGGCTGCGCAGCTATCCCAGAAGCCAGAACAGCAAGAGGAATTGCTGCTTTCACTGCGCAGCAATCCCTCTTGCTGTTCTGGCTTCTGAGATTCAGAATATTTTTTTTCTCGTTTTCCTCCTCCAAAAACTAGGTGCGTCTTGAAACTATGATAACTATGAAAAATGTTGGTCTGAAATCAAAAAGGACTTAGAAATCTGGTCAAGACTGAAACTTTCCTTGTTGGGAAGAATTGCAGCAGTTAAGATGAATGTATTGCCAAGAATGCTGTTTCTGTTTCAGGCCCTGCAGATCGTGGACAGGGTGGAGTGTTTTGGAAAGTGGCAGAGGGACATTATGAAGTTTGTCTGGCAGGGCAAAAAGCCCCGAATAAAATTTAAAATATTAACAGATGCAAAGGAAAGAGGGGGATTTGCCCTGCCGGACTTAAGGTTGTACTATGAAGCTGCATCCCTCTGCTGGATGAAAGATTGGTTCTTGTTAGAAAACACTGATGTCCTAGATCTGGAAGGGTTTAACAATGCTTTTGGATGGCATGCATATTTGTGGTACGACAAGGTAAAGTCTCATAAGTTATTTAAAAACCATATTGTCAGGAAATCTTTGTTTATTGTCTGGACTAAATACAAGGACTTACTTGAAAACAAAACACCGAGGTGGCTGTCACCAATGGAGGCTAAGGCCACAAAAATACTTAATATGGGGGGTGGCTGGGCAAAATACTGTGAAATAATAGAAAAAGTAGGGGACACCTGGAGGTTGCAGAGCTTTGAAAAATTGAAAGGAAAGGTGCGAGACTGGTTTCATTACGCCCAAATTTTAGAGATCTTTAAAAAGGACAAAAAAATTGGTTTCCAGGTGGAAAAATCAAAATTAGAATCAGAACTACTTGAACCTAAGACGAAAGTGCTTTCAAGAATGTATAACTTGTTGCTTAAATGGAATACTCAAGATGAGACAGTTAAATCAGCCATGATAAAATGGGCACAAGATATTGGATACAACATTATGTTTGAAGACTGGGAAAGGTTATGGACCACCGGTATGAAATTTACGGCATGTAGTGCCTTAAAAGAAAATATTATGAAAATGATGTACAGGTGGTACATGACCCCAGTCAAACTTGCAAAGATATATCATTTGTCTGATAATAAATGTTGGAAATGTAAGGAGGCTGAAGGAACATTCTTTCACCTCTGGTGGACATGCCCGAGGGTGAAGGCCTTTTGGGAAATGATTTATAACGAGTTGAAAAAGGTATTTAAGTATACCTTTCATAAGAAACCAGAAGCCTTCCTCCTGGGCATTGTGGGCCAGAGAGTGCTAAAGAAAGATAGAACTTTCTTTTTATATGCAACTACAGCAGCAAGAATTCTTATAGCCAAATACTGGAAGGCACAGGAGTTACCCACACTGGAAGAATGGCATACGCAACTGATGGACTACATGGAATTGGCTGAAATGACCGGCAGAATCCGAGACCAGGGAGAAGAAGCAGTGGAAGAGGACTGGAAAAAATTTAAGGACTATTTACAAAAACATTTTAAGTTATATGAATGTTGAGAATTTGCTAAGTTTTGAGAAAAGCATGCTTCAGTATTGAGAATCGGAAATGATTGAAACTAAGTTATGTTTGAGAAAAGTTTAACTTTTAGAGTAAATAATCAGATGAAAATACAAATACACATGAAACAAGGTTTTAATTTGCTGTTGATTTTTATTGTAAAGAAAGCAGGGATGGAAGATGTGGGGAAGTCCAGTTGATGTTGAAAAAGGATCTGAAAAAGTGAATCTTTTTCTTTCTTGTTTTTCTACTTTGTAAAAAAAAAAAAAGCTTTTGTTGTGTTATTGACGATGTATCAATGTTGTACTTTGACCCTGGAAAACAAAGCAATAAAAAATATTTTTTTTAAAAAAAAAAAAACTAGGTGCGTCTTGTGGTCTGGTGCGTCTTATAGAGCAAAAAAAAACGGGTAATTGTAAAAAACAAACAAACAGCAGGGAGGTTTGGCAGATCATGTGACAATAACTGTGTATGGGCATCAGATAGGAGCTTCCAAAGTACAAGCTCAGTTAATTAGAAAGATCGCCAGATTTACTGGTATAGTAACAGTAAAAGGTAAAGGTTAAGGACCCCGACAGTCAAGTCCAATCGCGAACAACTCCGGGGTTGCGGCACTCATCTTGCTTTACTGGCCGAGGGAGCTGACATTTGTCCGCAGACAGTTTTTTCGGGTCATGTGGCCAGCATGACTAAGCCGCTTCTGGCGAAACCAGAACAGCGCACAGAAACGTCATTTACCTTCCCGCTGGAGCGGTACCTATTTATCTACTTGTACTTTGATGTGCTTTCGAACTGCTAGGTTGGCAGGAGAGGGACCGAGCAACGGGAGCTCACCCTGTTGCAGGGATTCGAACCACCAACTTTCGTATTGGCAAGCCCTAGGCTCAGTGGTTTAGACCACAACGCCACCCACGTCCCATAGTAACAGTAGAAGACTTCAATTAAGTGACTGGCAAAGGAGGAGAACGACCAGCACTCCGAACACACACCTGGATATACAGGTTTGCTGTTTTGGCTTGATGAAAGCATGGCAAAGCAGTAAATAAAATGGAATGGCTCTCAGTAAGGTGCTGCCTCACTTCCTGTTATCTTCACTTCTGAGTAGGGTTGTTAAAGTTTGGTTTTGCAAAGTCTGATACCTGGGTGGGTCCTGGGTGCAGCTACACAGGGCTGCATGGGCTTATACATGGGCTTTGATGGTTCTCCCTCAAGAGAACTTTCTGCACATTGAACCTCTCTTGCGCACAGTGTCTGCTATGCCCAAGCGATTCATGCATTCATTTTTTTAAATAAAAAAACTTGACTAATTATATGCAACAATATGTATATTATACATGTAATACATATAAAAGAGTCAAGCCCTGTGCTGAACTATATTTCTGGAGCATAATCTTATAGTAATACCTATTTTATGCAGTCAAGTGCATTTTGATATGCATTTGTATATGTTCTTTTAACTTTAGGAAAACTGAGGTATTTATTATTGTTATGTTTACAGATTAATTTAGATGCTACTTAATGCTCAGATGGTTTGAAAACAGTTTACAAAACAAAACAAAAAAACACAAATTGTGCAACATTGTTAAAAGATGGAATAATTTAAAGATACACCACAATTAAAATATAAATGTCCGTGCTCAAAATATAAAATAAAATGATCTCATCAAACAGCAATTAAAACAGAAGCTTCAGGTCAAGTGATCAAGCAAAAACCTGTGCAAACAGGGGCATCTTCAAAAGCCAGCAGAATGCCAATATAGATGGCGGCAGCTCGTATTTCAGTGCTTGTTGCCACCAGTGAAAGTCATATATATGCATACAGCATGCAAATAATGTTCTGTGTATAATAATTAATACAGTAGTACCTCGGGTTACAGACGCTTCAGGTTACAGACGCTTCAGGTTACAGACTCTGCTAACCCAGAAATAGTACCTCAGGTTAAGAACTTTGCTTCAGGATGAGAACAGAAATCGTGCGGCGGCAAGCGGGAAGCCCCATTAGCTAAAATGGTACCTCAGGTTAAGAACAGTTTCAGGTTCAGAATGGACCTCCAGAACGAATTAAGTTCTTAACCCGAGGTACCACTGTAGTAGGCTGCATATAATAATGTGTATAACATGAAATTCTTTTAGTGTAACTGGTGTGTGGGGGTGTGTGGGTGTGTGGGTGTGTGTGTGCGCGCGTTGCTTTCTGGAAAAAGCCTGTAAGGTTTTGACATTAAGATTTCCAGAAAATTCCATCCTTATTTGAAAGCAATCCTTACACTGGCCACTGCTCTGTTGTCTAACCATCCAGACCAGCCTCCCTTAAGCCCAACAGATACTGTACAAATTCTTTCATCTTACAAAAAACTACAGATGGCTAACACTGTATTTAGAGAGACAGACCCTCTTCACAAGCACAGGAAACACAGGGCATATAATTGTGTCTGAACCGCCATTTTAAGGAAGCAAGTATGAGGAACTGAGGCAAGTAGCACTGACAACAGATGAAGTTCTAGAGCATATGGACCAATAGAAAACGGGCAGAGCATCAGATTGCTGATCTTCTAACAAAATTATGTAATATTTCCCTAAGATTAATTTCTGTACCAGAGGTCTGGAAAATTGTTAATCGAATGGCAATTTTTAAAAAGGAATGGAGAGGGTAGTCCAGAAAATCACAGGCCAATTAGCTTAATGTCTGTTCCAGGTAAATCGGTGGAAAGTTTTAAAATTATCAAGCTTAACGGAGAGCAAGTCATTCAGAAGAAGAATATTCTTGAACAAGCTGTAAATACCTGTCTTTTTACCATGGCCAAGTATGACTTGGGCTGTGGAAATTGTATTATAGTCTGGCTCTGAAATATTATTATGCTAGCTTATTGTTATTATTATTATTAGGTTTATGGGGTTTTTTAATCGTGTTATGGAGGAAACTGGTGTTTTAAATGTTATTGCATTTTATTGTGTATATTTTAAGATATACTTCCCCAGCCACTTTGAGAGGCATACATAAATAAATCAGCATGGCTTCTCCAAAGATAAATCCTGTCTCACTAACCTTTTAGAGTTCTTTGAGAGTGTCAACAAGCATGTGGATGGGATGATCCAATTGACATGTTTACCTTGACTTTCAAAGGCTTTTGACAAAGTCGGTCACCAAGGACTCCTGAGCAAACTTTGCAGTCATAAGATATGAGGAGAGGTCTTCTTATGGATCGGTAACTGGTTAATGGACAGAAAGCAGAGCACAGGAATAGATTAATAGCTTTTTGAAATGGAGGGATACAAACAGTGGTGTTCTTCCAAGGATTTACAAAGGCCTGTTGCTTTTAAACTTGTCATAGATGATCTGGAATTAAGGGGAGGTAACGAAGTGGCCAGGTTTGCATATGACATCCAACTTATTTAGGGTGGTGAAAATGAGAAGTAATAGGCAAGAGTTTCAAAAGGATATCTCCAAGCAGGGAAATTCTGCATTTAAATAGCAAGTGTAGTTCAACATAAGCAAGTGCAGAGTGACACAAGGCAATATATCTATATCTATAAAGGTAAAGGGACCCCTGATCATTAGGTCCAGTCGTGACCGACTCTGGGGTTGTGGCTCTCATCTCGCTTTATTGGTCGAGGGAGCTGGCGTACAGCTTCCGGGTCATGTGGCCAGCATGACTAAGGCGCTTCTGGCGAACCAGAGCAGCGCACGGAAACGCCATTTACCTTCCCACCGGAGCGGTACCTATTTATCTACTTGCACTTGATGTGCTTTTGAACTACTAGGTTGGCAGGAGAAGGGACCGAGCAACGGGAGCTCACCCCTTCGCAGGGATTCGAACCACCAACCTTCTGCTCAGCAAGTCCTAGGCTCTGTGGTTTAACCCACAGCGCCACCCATGTCCCATCTTTATATCTATATCTATATCTGTATCTATATCTGTATCTGTATCTATATATCTCTATCTCTATCTCTATCTCTATCTCTATCTCTATCTCTATCTCTATCTCTATCTCTATCTATATCATCTCCTCATACCTATCTCCTCATATAGTGACTGGTAGCTAGCCCAACTAAAACACTGACACTATGGATGGCTGCTGTGGGAAAAAAGTGAATTCTGTGCTGAGGCCCATTAGGAAAATAATCAAAAATAAAACTGCCAATATCAAAACATCTTTATACAAATCAATGGAGCAACTGCACTTGGAATACTGTGTATAGTTCTGGTTGTCTCATCTCAGAAAGGGGTACAGTATTATAGGGCTGGAAGAAATACAGAAAGAAACAACAAAAGTTACCACAGGGCTGGCACAACTCCCCTCTGAGGAGAAGTTGCAGCGTTTGGGCCTTTTTAGTTACAGTAAAGACAAGTAGGTTATTTTGCAAGAAATAAGCATACACCAGACTTTTCCAGCTGCCATCCAGAACGTTGAAAACACACGGCTCCCTGATATCATTATCAGCAGCAAACAATAGACTTCTCTAACAGACTCTGCATGCATTGGCAGATCCGAAGCCACTTAAGGCTGTGGAGGTCATTCCCCTGGGCTGATGATTCTCAATGGGTCATTCCTTCCTCCACATGCACAAGATACATTTCCCCCCACCCACTGCCTCACTATGTCGCTTTTTTTGTCGCTGCTTGTTGCTATGTTTTGCCACACGTTCATTATTTAAATGGCAATCCTCAAAAGACCTAAAGTTTATTTTATTTGCTTGCAAAGTTCTAGATACATTTTTGGAGCTGGCCCATTACTGCAGACCAGGTACCATTAACAATCTTATTGGATTCATCAACTTGCAAGGTGACACTGGCTCCCCCCTGCTTTTTTTTTATAAAAAAAATAATATCTGATTAAAGTCTCCACCCCCACCCCACCTTATGGTATTTTGGATATTTCTATAGCTTGCACGCACCAGGGGAAATGAGCATAAGAGAATTACTAGTTGGAGGCTGGCACAGTTCCTAGCTCATTATTCCATAAAGGATTTGGTGTTCCATTGAGTGGAAAATATTGTGTAGTCAGGTAATGCTGACTGCATTACCACTGAATTTTATGAATTTTGCATTGCTATTTACTACTAAATTTCATGCTGAACCCAATAACAAGGCAACAATGATGCCAGTCACTGTGAGCGCTTCTTTCTCATGATTTACCCTGGAGTATTCAACAAAATGGCAGCTGATTTGCCAGCCACAAATAACTTTTTTTGGTGCTGCAACTTGGAAGAAGCAATAATTGCCATCAGCTGAGGTCAGACCCTGTCTGTCTGTCTGTCTGTCTGTCTGTCTGTCTGTCTGTCTGTCTCTCTCTCTCTCTCTCTCTCTCTCTCTCTCTCATACACACACACACACTACACATCTCAACCATGTGCTCTACGTATGTATATGATACATATTTATGTATAGATGATATACTCTCAGTTGGCATCAGCCACAGCCAGCGTGGCCCATAGTCTCAGGAACTCTCAGGAGGTGGGAGCTGGAGTCCAGAAACATGTGGCTATGCAAAGGTTAGCCACCTCTCCACCACTTACTGGCTAAGATTTGTTCACATGCAGCTGTGAGGCAGGCACATGCATAAACAGGATACTGTAGATTGTGGATGCCCTATGTGCACATGCCATACAGCCTATTCATGAAATCTGTGGGTGGAGAAACACACACATTCCCGATCACCCACCCTACATTTAGGATCCCAAAATGGAAAGGTGAAAAGTGGCACTTACTCAATACAAGTCTGGTTTCACAACCTAAGGTGAATCCTTAAAGATAAAGGTAAAGGGACCCCTGACCATTAGGTCCAGTCGTGACTGACTCTGGGGTTGCGGCGCTCATCTCGCTTTATTGGCCGAGGGAGCCGGCATACAGCTTCCGAGTCATGTGGCCAGCATGACTAAGCCACTTCTGGCGAACCAGAGCAGCGCACGGAAACGCTGTTTACCTTCCCGCCAGAGCGGTACCTATTTATCTACTTGCACTTTGACGTGCTTTCAAACTGCTAGGTTGGCAGGAGCAGGGACCGAGCAGCGGGAGCTCACCCCATCGCGGGGATTCAAACCACCGACCTTCTGATCGGCAAGTCCTAGGCTCTGTGGTTTAACCCACAGCGCCACCCGCATCCCTCTAAGGCGAATCCTTAAGAATAGCTAAATTCTTCTTGGGACTCGAGAGAGACAGAGTCTGCTTAAGACATTTTGCATCCTCTCATGTTGCAAAACCTCCACAGCATTTGTTTCCAGAGGGAACCAAGACTGGTGCCTAATTCTCCACTGCCATGAGCTCCTTTACTGAGCTGGCTTAGGCGGCAGACGTTGCAATGGGTTCCCTGCTGCTCCATCTACTTCCTGTGGTGGAGAAAGGAGAAGGAGAGGACTTCAGCCAGCTCCCTGTGGATGGCACCATTTGGATATGCCTCGGAAACCCACTTCCAATTCACATCGTTTATTTAAAAAAAATATTAAATTGACAAACTCGGGGAGTCATACAACAAGAGGATAGCTTTAGAAAGAAAGGAAAATCAGAAAGTTGTTAATTTATAGTTTTTTGCCAAATAACTTTTTTTCCCCCTGAAAGAAAATGATAGGGAAAGAATGGAAAATACGATTAACTTCTACATGAATGCTACACTATTAACATTTTTGCGAAGTCCATTATTTAGGCCGCAATCCTAAACACACTTACTAGGGAGTAAGCAAAATGGAACACAAGAGGGTTTCTGTAGACATTTAAATGAACATCTTAAGTACCTGGAAATTCCAACTGACTGGTAGCATGCCTAGTAGCTTCCACAACTGTGTAGAACCTGAACTATGCAGAGGAGTTTTTTGACAGGAGCAACCACATCATTGTGAAGAATATGAATCCATCCGAAGAATCAAGAAATGTATGCCATAGAACTACAGTGGTGCCTTGCAAGACGAAATTAATTCGTTCCGCGAGTTTTTTCGTCTTGCGATTTTTTCGTCTTGCGAAGCATGGTTTCGGAAAAGTTTTGGAAAAGCTTCAAAAATCACCAAAGTCTTCAAAAACCTCAAAAAAGGCTACCACACTGCGTGCTATGAGTTGCTCCTCGAAGTCAAGTCGCAACTGTATTAACGGTTTTAAGAAAAAGGAAACAAACTTGCAAGACGTTTCCGTCTTGCGAAGCAAGCCCATAGGGAAAATCGTCTTGCGAAGCAACTCAAAAAACCAAAAACCCTTTCGTCTTGCGAGTTTTCCGTCTTGCGAGGCATTCGTCTTGCGAGGTACCACTGTAATGGCTGGGTGAGATTTAGCCTCTCCACTTGGTTAAAAGAGCACCACAAGGAGACGCAAGCCATCACCCAGGCCTTCTGCTCTAAATTTCCTATCACCTGCTACCAGATTCTTTTAACTGGAGATACTGGGTACTGAACTTACTTTTTTTGCACAGCAAACACTGTGCAACAATGGAATGCACACGGCATGAAATGTGAAAGTGTAGCTTCATTTTGGGATATGCAGCTAAAATTCTACGTTGATATTTGGTGTATTTTTTAATTCATCTGCTTCCATTTGTCATCATATGCAGCGTCATCTTACCATCTTTTACTTTATGCATTAAAAAAAACACATACAACACAATTAGCTCCAAGTTTCTATAATTCTGCCAGGGTCAATGGTGTTTCATTCTCAAACTCAAGAATAAGGGAAATTGCACTATTAAGAAAACCTTGCTTCTATCTCCAATTGATCATTTATTGGCACGAAGATATATACACACACCTGTACCCAAATTGTTGCAGGTGGTTAGATCCCCTATAAATCCTCAGCCAACGACAGATCTATTGGACAACAGTTGAAGTGATAAGCACTAATATGACTGCCTCACATTAATTAAACTAATCTGCTAACTATAATCCTGTGTGTAAAATGAGATGAACTGTAAAAAATAATACTCTATTAAAGAGAGCATCATATGGAATGAGTATGAAGTTGTTAATTACCTAACTCCAAGACAATTTGATAATGAAAAAACACGTCAACTTTTGCTGTATGCGAAAGTTATAACAACTGGCCAGTGAAAAAGAGAAATATATTTGGTAACATCAACAATTCTGGCAGAATGTGCAGATAATAACAGTAATAATTGGATGCAGACTGGCTATTAGATCAGGACATCATTTTCCATATAAGCCATGCCCCCGAGGGCATTCAATATCAAGGAAAAGTTCTATGTAGAGCACAGCTGAAATCTGTGAGAGGGAACTCCTATTAGACTGGGGTCATGTTTACCTACCACTTCAGATGGCTTAACTGCCATGTCCTCACATCCAGAACTCAATGATTTATAGAGTTATTCTGCACCTTTATAATGAAATAACAGGCAGAAGTGGTAGAATTTTGGACTCTTCCATATCGTACCACAGGATTTGGGGAATGTGCATGTTTCATGTTTGGAAGGCTTCAGCATGTGAAGTTCATGCTTCAACAGAGTCCCGAATGTAGTAAAATCAGAGATTTTTAGAGTTGGAAGGGTCCCGAGGGTCATCTAGTCTAACCCCCTGCAGTGCAGGAATCTGAATTCAAGCATCCATGACAGGTGGCCATCCAAAAATTTCCCAGGAAGGGGAGTCCACCACTTTCCGAGGGAGTCCTGCTCCACTGTCAGAAAGTTCTTCCTGATGTTTAGTCAGAATCTCCTTCCTTGCCACAGGAAGCCATTGGTTCAGGTCCTACCCTCCAGAGCAGGCGAAAAAAAGCTTGTTCCTACTTCCACGTGACAGCCAAAGCAGCTCAAAACTAGTTGAGGTTGAAGTGCAAGATGTCATTTGTACAAATAGCTTTCATAGAGTGGGAGATACATTACAGCCATCACTGTCTAGGTTCACATTCAGAACTTGCTTGGCAGGTGGAGTGGGGATGGCACATAGGTTCCCTGGCACATGGGTTGCTGTTGCGTACAGTGGTACCTCGGGTTACAGATGCTTCAGGTTGCAGACGCTTCAGGTTACAGACTCCGCTAACCCAAAAATAGTACCTCAGGT
Source organism: Podarcis muralis (assembly GCF_964188315.1). NCBI lineage: Eukaryota > Metazoa > Chordata > Lepidosauria > Squamata > Lacertidae > Podarcis > Podarcis muralis. The sequence continues at coordinate 104,631,290 of NC_135655.1, read as the reverse complement.
TAAGAACTTTCATTCAGGATGAGAACAGAAATCATGTGGCGGCAGTGGGAGGCCCCATTACCTAAAGCGGTACCTCAGGTTAAGAACAGTTTCAGGTTAAGAACGGACCTCCAGAACGAATTAAGTTCTTAACCCGAGGTACCATTGTACAGGAAAATGGCAGTGGAGGCAGTGGGGAAGTTGGGGCAGTGCAAACGTGCTAGCAGAAGTGCCAGATTGGCTCTGCTGGTGCGTTTACACCACGCTGACCACCCCACTGCCTCATCTCTCTCGCTCCCAGAAAGCAACAGGGACGCACCTACTAAGAAGCTAGCATAGAACAGCCAACGTGATATTGTGGTTAGGGTGTCGGACTATCACCTGGGAAACTGGGGCCCTAATCTCCAGTTTGCATGAAGCTCACTGTGTGATCTTGGGTCGGTCCCTGAATACTCAGCCGAACAACCTCACAGGATTGTTGTGGAGATTAAATGAGGAGGGAGAGAACCATGTCTATGGCCTTACACACCTTGGATAAAAAAGTGGGATATACACGCAGTAAACAAATACATCTTCTAACCTGCTTTGGTTGATTTGGCCAATTGGGTTTGCGTTTTTTGATGCACTACTATGGAACAGATGAGGGGGGAAATGGGTGAGACATGGGCACAACCACACCTATGGAGGACATGCAACCCTGCATAGCTGGAGCAACTGCAGGGAGAACCTAACAATGAGATTTAACATTCAATGGCAAAATACCTCGAGGTTGTGCAACTGGAAAATGTTTTCTTTTACATGCAAAATGGTGGGCAAGCTTCTTGTTTTCAAATCGCAACTTACTTATGATTGTGTAAGAATTTCAGGGGCCAGATGTGATCTGTGGGCCATAGGTTTGCCAACCCAGTCTAGTAATAATCCTGATTGTTCCCACAGAAACGTAACTGTCTTTGGAGCTGTGGTTCTGAGCACATTCAGTAGCGAGGGGGTGTTCCATTCAGTGTAGTTGAACTTTGCAGCCGTGTTCTGCAGAATAAACATCTTTCATAGACATCATGGGAAACTTTATCAGGACTTCAAGAAGAGAATTTGTACCCTTCCTGTCCCCCTAAAATGCAAGCATGAAAGAAAAATCACTCACGCTTATACAGAGACAGAGACAGAGTATGCTGATAGGTGTTTTACATTTAAAGGCACATATATTCCATATATTTCCAAAAGTCCTATGTCCCAGTCTAGTGAATCTCCCCACCCAGCCAGCCATTCAAGGCATCTGCTTTGAGAGGATTGCATTTTCTTTTATTTTTATTTCTCGGGCATCAAAAGAACAGCTTTCTGTCTTCAGCAAAATAAAGGTAAATTGCACCTGCCAATGATTTTTTTCCTTTAAAAAAAATATGAAATGGAGCTGAAGTTGACTTAGGATATAGATCTCTATCCTCTCAGTCATTTTTGTGATATTTTTTCATAAACTCAGCTGCTTCTGGTTTGCCCTCTAATAATACTCAGAAGGCTTATTTCCCCTGTATAACTCTATGTAAACACAAAGTTGAGAGAAGGGTATTTAGACTCATCCTCCAGGAATGCTGCTTTTCAGAAAATGCTTGTTTACCCAAGTCAGTAGTTTTCAAGAATATAATGTGCATTTTAAAATGATAACCAACATCACCATAGTTATTGTTATTATTATTGTTATTATTACTTCTACTACTGCATAGGAAACTGACAGCTTATTTTTTAAATTTAGTCAGGTCCTGGTTCTTCTGGAATTCATAAGAACAGAACATAAAGAGAGCCCTGCAGGATTGGGCCAAAAGCCCATCTAGTCCAGCATCCTTGTTCTCCCAGTGGTCCTCCAGATGCCTCTGGGAAGCCCACTAGCAAGACATGAGCTCAGCAACATTGCCCCAAGAAGCCATTCTCACCGGAATCCATTCTTCTTGAGATGTCACACACTCTAGTTTCTTAATTTTCTATTTGTTTTATATGCCTTTTGAAGAGCTGTCAGAAAGGCATCTCTGAAAATGCTGTTCAGACAGACCATGCCTTCAGGTTGCTGCCCTCTCCTCTGGATCACTAGAAGCAACACCAGAAAGCAAATACTAAAACTCCATGTTTGGTGGTGACTGCCAAACCTTACATTGTCTGCTCCCCCCCCACACACAACAGAAATTGCACGTTCTTCTCGTTTATAAAGTGGGGAGGTGACTCCGTTCACTTCTCATTATTTATTGTGCATTCAATTTACAATTTATCATACATCATAACAGTTTTTGCTTTGTCAATTATTGTTCCGTTTGATTAATTGCTCCCATTTCCCCATCACTTTGTGTCTCTCAAATCTAAACAGCCTAAAATGAATTAGGATAGCTCCGAGGAAAGGGCTGTATTAGGAAATGCTGCATTCGTGTGAAGGAGAAAGTGGGCTGGGAAGGGAATGAATGAATCATGAAGTTGCTCTTCCATCTCTTGGTTGTTAGCATAGACTTATCTGTAATGCAGCCAGTTTATTTTTATTTTTATTATCCCTTTTAATAGAAGCTGACGGTGTGGCAGAAACTATACATCATGGCTATAGAGGGATGGAAGAAGGCAGTGATTTCCATTCCATCCTGTTTTCACCTCAATCAGCACTGTTTCCCTTCTGCTGCAGTTCAGATGCTGCCAAATACAATGCTATCTGTCTCACTGTCCCCTATTTAACATAATTATTTACATAATTTATATTAGTTTACTAATCCAACATACTTAATGATGTAATGATTCCCACACTATTCATTTCAATACAAAGGAAATGCAATTTACATGGCAGAGGGAGTCATCAAAAAGATATTGCTTGAGGACTAAGGGCAGGGGCAGGGAAACCACCCACAGTGAATACTGATAGGTATTTGCCGGTTAATTTTGATTCTGGACATGGGATAAATAACACCAACAATTCCCACTTCTGTTTCCATTTTTTGTTGGAATTCTCTGACATCGCTACTGCTGTAGCATGAAGCACTGCAGCCTCCTATCTGTGTGGAAGGGAAGAGGGACCCATTTTTGTGCCTAGGGAAAATCAAGTATCTCAGCGTTCCAGCAAATGCTGGGTAAATATTACCTCTAGTGAAGTTTTATGGCAGTCCCATTTTTAAGAATAGGAGGTATGAATCAGGGGTGGAGTGCAAATTGCCCATTTGATATCACAAGCTTTTCGGAGTTGTTGCGGGGACTGTGGAAAAAGAGGCACCCTTCTCCACCTATGGTGGGACAGCCCACAGGTCTTTAAATTCAGGACAATGGTTTGTCAAGAAATGACCAAAATGCTCAAATATCCCGTTCCAACATCACCATAGATTTGTTCATGAAATCTGTGGCATGATAAACTGAAAGGGTTTAACTCTCAAAAACTCTTGACATGGGTGCTGATGGCTGCCAGAACATCAATTGCTCCAAAATGGAAAACCTTAGGGGCCTTGTGATTTTCGCTCTGGTGTAAAAATATGAGTTCAGCATATTTGTTTGACTAGCTTCATGAAAAACAAATAATTTGGCATCTGACCTTATTCTGAGGGCTACAGTGCATATGAAATAATTGCCAAACGGGCTGCTGTTGCTTTAAATTTTCATCCTGCCGTGGCCAACTCCAAATTTACTCACATGGCTCAGGAATTTTTCCTCTACAAAAACAAAATAAAACAAGAAGAAGAAGTAAAAATTATGAACAGCTCCCCCTCAGAGACAATAGCTGAACCTTGCCAAAGTTCCCCACAGCAGTTAGTATCTAAAATGCAGACCTGGGGGGAAGAGGAGATGCGGTCGGCCAGAGCTCTCCAAAGATGAAGAAGTATTCAGTGCAGGGAATGAAAGTTTGTAAAGAAAGTCCTGATCACAGACTTCCTGTAGTATCAAAAGGGAAATTTATGCATCGCCTTTGAGTTCAACTTCTCCATTAAAGCTTTTCCCCTATAATCTAGGGAGTTCTTATCTTGGTGACTTATGATGTTATGGAGGGGCTCATGCATGGAAAATGTCAATAGAAATAGTAACTCTAGAAGGGAAGGGCCTCCTAATTAGTCCCCATTTAGATTTTATGATGGCTTTGAGATCTGCTCATCCTGACAGTGCGCACTCTGGTTACATATTGTTCTAGCCTGAGGGAACCATAGGAAAATCCAGATTTATTGTACCTATCATACCAGCATATTTCATTTGCCATTATGAGCAGCCATCTCGCAATGATGCAGGAGTATTTATTACAGATTAAATTGTAGGACCTGGATGGTTTAGTGAGGTTCTTGAGGTATCATTTATGTCATTAACTGGCTCATTATCAGATCTGCAAATCTCAATTCCTTTTTTCCCCCTTTCCTTTTTTTTCATGTCATGCCTTCTGTTTTAAGAGCAGAGCCTTGGTTTCAGCACTTTGAGGCTGCAGTTTGTGAGAGAGAGAGTCTGTGTGCATCAGGTTTAAACAGACTCGACGCAAATCACTTGCATTGTTATTTACACGGTGATGAAGGTTACAGAATGCACCACTATGATGGTTTTCAGAAGGGTAGGCAAATTAGATCTTAATTGTCGGAGGGTCATAAATTACAACAAATAATTATCTGTGGGGTTACCTTAAAAAAAAAGAAGGATACAAATCTCTCTGATCTTGAGATGGAATTTCATCTGATCATCTCCCATATGTTTCTTTATTGATTCCTATCCATTAATATGGAGATCTGGATAGAAAAAGCAGAAGAAAGTACTAATAGATGGGGTAATTTAATTGTTATTATTTAAAAAGAACGGGAATCATAACTCTGTTACTAGAGGGAAAATGGCAATGTAACCCGTTCCTGGTGTAAAATTAACTATGTAAAAAGACCAGGAATCATATCAAAGCAGGCATGGTCATATTTATTACTGATAATTTACTGTATAAAAATAATGATTCCTACATTTGTGAGAGTTCTTTTTCTTCTCTCAGCACCCCCCTCCTTTTCACAATAACATCCTCTTGGGAAGCTTCAGTCAAACACTGCCTCCTCTGGTAGATTTAGTGATATTATTTGAATTTATTGTTTGACTCAACTTGTGTGTTCTTACTTGTTGGTATTTGCCCTATTTACTCACCTATATTGCTTTTTCATCAAAGCAGGGGGATGGCATTTAAGTTGTTGTGTTCTTTGGTATTAAAATGCACCTCATACAAGTCCAGAAGCACATGCAGGACTGATAGGCTCTGGTCACAAATGATAGACCAGAAAGAAGCGCCCCGCGGTAGGTTGGCTGAAATTCATTAATTTCTCCTGTGTGCAGTTGCTGAAAATGTCCTTGGGTTTTAGGAGGGAAACACGACTACTATACATTAAAATCACTGTGATCTTTTCTTTTTAAAATTCCCCATCTTTTATATATTAAGGAGGGTAGTGGGCTTATCTGAAGGACTGATCCCCCCCCCTTTGGTGTGTGGCAGGCTTCTGCAGTCATGTGAAAGTATGCAGCCTGCAATCGATCTGGTTTCTCCCCCACCCTCCCATTCCTTCAAAGAATCATAGACTGAAGGATGTTTCCACACATTATTGAGTGGCAAACCTGGGTTTTCAATCAGTGCCTTTGACAGGGAGATTTTCGCCACTCTTCTTCGCTTGAAAAGCACACTACATAATGCATGTACAGCGCTATTTATCACGTCCATACTTTATACACCTAAAAATGTAATGTGTGAAGCACTCCACAACACTGGAAGTAACACATGAGACATCTAGTGAGTTGCCCCATAAGACGAAACACCAAAACGTCTCTATCCTACATAACAGACTCCATAAAGTACGGCCAGGAGACCAACAAGCCTATCATATTGAAAAAGCTAAGCATCTCTAGATCTGATTGGTGGTTGGATGGGTTACTGCCTGGAAACCACACGTTTGCCTCCTAGGGTTTCATGATGGGACAAAGGCAGGATATGAACACAACAAGATAAAATAACTACACAAAATAGTGGTTATGGAACTGCCCTATGTTGCAACTCTCCACACAGCACAATTCCACATGAATCTACTCACACCCAAAATGGCTGCAAATTCACCACACAGTGGGGAAAAGGAATATACATATGGATCTAAGATCCCGGACCTGTAACAATTCACTGGCTCTTAGCCCTTACTCTAGGTTAATTTTTTTAAAGGAAAAGAAAGCTTGATTGTCGCTTTTTTATATATAAGTTAGTAGATATCCTGAAATAAAGGTCAAGTCTTAAAAGAGAGAGTCTCTAATTGGCTTGAATAAATGTTTTGATTTAGGCATTATATTTGTAATGGTCGATTAGTTAGCGTTACTTTTATCAGGTGAAGTATGTTCTGAAGATAAGATCAGTTCTAATTGGACAGAGTGGCTCATCGTGCTCAGATAATGGATCTGATATGAAAAACAAATGGAGCTGGCAAGAGGCTTAAAGAGGCTGGGGGTTAGTTAAATTGCCTAAAAATATTGATAAAGATTAAAGAGAGCAAACTGAAGTTTGGTATTGATGCCAGAATACCAGCTCAGCAGGTGTATTCAGTATGTGCAAACAAACAAACAAACAAACAAAATGAGCGCTTTTTAAATGCTAAAGATATAAAAGACTCAAGCCTATAATCTTCAAATTTGAACTTGAGATTTGCAGCACAGAGAACAAAATATAATGTTAGACCACAATATTTGAAACATTTTAAACATTTTTCCTGTTAAGTGAAGCTGTTTAGACTATTATGAGCTACATTTACAATGCCTCTACCACAACATAGACGTACTTCTACTTTAACATGGTGCAAATTAAATGATGCAAGAGTGTTTAATTTCTTAAAGAAGAACAAAATGTAACAAAGATCACAAATGCAAATTTTGGAAATGCAAATATTTTGTTTCTATACATGATGTTGTATTTAAAGCATACATTAAGCCAAAGGCAAGCTATATCTTCCACTGCAATTAGTTTGCTATAAAACAATGATTTGGTTCCAGCATGGGAGACTTTTCCTTGAATTCATTTATTGGCTCAACACTTATTTTATTTTGCAGTTTAGGGCACTTCCCCCAAAGATATCCAAATTAATCTGAGCAGATGAGTACCTGTGAGACAAAAAAATATATATCTAATTGTTTCCTTTTATTTGCAAGTGTGATTTACTTCAGATTGCTTTTAAACAACATGCTGCCCTTCACATCCGAGGCAAAGGCTCCGATAATGTTAATTGTGTGTGTGTGTAATACAAGTTCTTAATTCCGATGCTGTCTTGTACAAGACTAGTTTTAATGCTCTAAGTAAATTTAGATACTCCTCCTGTTTTAAAATACAGCTATGTCTGTAACGGGAGCATCCATAAATACAAAAATGCAGAGAATATTGTTCAGCTATTCCCCTGATAAATGTTTTAAACCAGGCTGAAAATGGATTGCAATTATTTTTTCCCCTCTCCTTCTTAAGAAGCCTCTACCTGAGCTGATGGCCAATTAAAGAGAACTTAGTACTAAATGAGTACGCTTTCACACTTCTGTGTACTATAGGCGTACTTGAATAAATAAAATCCATAATTGCTATAAATAGGCTTCTTGATACAAGAGATTCCTAGCTGTGGGTCCTTTATAATGCTTCTCTCCTCAGTCTCAGTACTTGGTCTGTGCAAAATAATCTTAATATCAAGGTTGCTCATTAATCTACATTCCTTTTTTCTTTCCTTTCCTTCCTTTTCCTTTTTTTTTTTTTTAGATTAGTCTAGACTGTTCTTGTAGCAGGAGTTCTCACTGGGTTGCCGTAGGAACAAAGGACCCAAGTAAATATGCTTATGGAGAAGAAATGACTACTAATTAAACGTGAATAGCATTTATAAATTGTCCAGTTCTCACAGGAAGCCGAGCATAATATGCACTGATATACTTCGTTAGGAAAAGACAAGACAGATATACTTTTTTCCCCTCTTTTTTGCTTCCCCCTTTAACATGCATGCACACATTTCTAACCTGTGCAGAGAGCAAAGGATTTTTTTTTAAAGTCAGGAATGCTATTTTATATGGTTTTCTCTCTTTCTTGCCTATAAAGCCTAAAATGTTACGCATGTGTCCTTTTATTGCATTTACATGGCTGATAAAGACATTTGGGCTCAGTGGTGGAAGGGGCAAGCGCCTTCAATATTTCTGCACCGAATCCAGATTTCTTTTTCATTGAATAAATATGGTTTGCAGGCTGGTTGGGGTTGTTTTCTCTCTCCCCCCCTTTTCCCCCCTTTGAGTCATTAAAAAAACCATTCAGAGCAGTTTCTGTGTCCTATGATATTTCCCCATTCTGATGGATGTACAAAGCTATCTTTCAGCTTCATACAGCTGATAGAAGTGACATATCTTGGAAGTGATAGGGAACAAGTTTGCACTGTGTGTGTGTGTGTGTGTGTGTGTGTGTGTGTGTGTGTGTTATGGGGCTCCCCTCCAAATCCCTAAAGTAGCCAGTCTAACGTTTTGTTGCTGTTTTTTTTTTTTTTACTCTTGAATAAGCATTTATTCATTCATAATACACTAGACAACATACTGGATAAAAACTCTCTTGGAAACAGAAAAGAGGGGAAGGAAAGTGTTTACTTTTACATCCGTGCACTCATTACACATTTCAAAAGCTGCAGGGCTTGGACTAAAAAATCTCCACCCCTCATCCCTGCAGGATGGGGAGTTATCAATTTTCCTTGGTTGCAGCCCTCCACCCATACCTGGAACAGATCGCCTCCACACTGTCAGTATTGTGCGAGAGGCATTCAAGTCCCCACCAGAAATTTAGGTTTGCACAATTAGAATGGATCAAAGTGCTCCATCACCCTGGCACAACAGATCCACTTTAAAAAAGAAACAGGTGGTTTTTTTGCATTTAGGGAAGGGATGGAGAAGTACATTGGAAACATGGAATGGAGGAACGATTAACAGGAAGACTTAGAACCACAGTGCAGGCAAATCAGAATGAATTTAAGACACTTGCTCATTGTTGTATAATCACTGCATAAACAAATCAGAATGAATGCTCAGTGAAGTCCAAAGGAATCAGAAAAGGTAGAAAGCTGATGACAGCTCCCCTTAAAATACAGCCAATACAATAGGCCATCCTTACTTTCCATGATCAGTCTCTATCAGTATTCCACTCACAGTCTATATATCAATTTATCCATTACAGTCATTTGCAACCACCACCATTTACTCCAGATTAGTTAATCCAAAGTAATTACTTCCCTTGTTTCCACACTTGGAGTCTGAGTGTGGATTAGAATCCCATTTTCATCCATAAATCTAATGCATTCTTTTACCAGTCAATAACTACCTTGATTCTGGTGTAAAACTGTGGTTAATAATTTCTGAGGTGTAACTAGTCTGCATTACACAGCCAAGTAATTAGAAGAAATGCAGTAATGATCTTTAGTGCCTCGAAAAAGCAATATCTCTTGACAGGCCTACAAGCTCAAACCAAGTTAAATCATAGCCATAGAAATGAAAGCTGTCATGGGATTATCTAACAATTATCATTTTGAAAGATTAGGGTTGGAGCCAACTAAGCCCTACCCAAAGTCGACCCAACTGAAATTAGCCATGTCTATTAACTTCAATGGGTCTTCTCTGAGTAGCACTGGATACCACCCCAAATTTTCAGTATGCACGCAAGTAATGCTTGTTTTCGTCCTTGCCTGTGTTTCCTCATGCCTGGAGGTCCACCACATCACCATTATTCTAAACACTAACTAACAGATTTTTATATTCAACATGGTATCTACAAAAAAATAGATAACCCATATTGTCTTCGAGCCACTCCCAGGAAAGAATGTGCTTTTTTTAATGGCAACAGGTTCCCATGGATTCAGCCTAATACCATGACAAGCCAGTCATGTGGTTCCCATAATTAGCTCAGGGAGCAGTAGGTACAATTAGAAATTGACACAGGCTATACTTTTTCCATAGTACTAAACTAATCATAAGAATTAGAATTAAGAAGCACATGGTTAGCAGGCAGGTGTTTGAAAGTGTGGGTAGGCTGGTGCAGGTGGTAACGATAGCAGAGTCAAGCAGGCCATGTCACCTGAACTGGGACCCATTTGTAATATGGATGCAAAAGTACACAGTGGGTGGTGCTGTGGTCTAAACCACTGAGCCTCTTGGGCTTGCCAATCAGAAGTTCGGTGGTTCGAATCCCTGCGACGGAGTGAGCTCCCGTTGTTCTGCCCCAGCTCCCACCAACCTAGCAGTTTGAAAGAATGCCGGTGCAAGTAGATAAATAGATACTACTGCGACTGGAAGGTAAACGGTGTTTCCTTTTGCTCTGGCTTCCGTCTCGGTGTCCTGTTGCGCCAGAAGCCATTTAGTCTTGCTGGCCACATGACCTGGAAAGCTGTCTGTGGATAAATGCCGGTTCCCTAGGCCTGAAAGCGAGATGAGCGTCACAACCCCATAGTTGCCTTTGACTGGACTTAACCACTCAGGGTTCCTTTACCTTTTACCTTTTACCTTTTACCTTTTACCTTTTACCCTTTACCTTTACCTTTACCAGTGACCATGCCTAGTCTTACACAGACAAGGTAGACTACTGGCAATTCAATTAGGGTTCAGGCCTGGTTTCAGGATTCAGTCAGTCTTGATCACCTCAACAGGTGGCCTTCATCAAGACAGTGACAGTGGAAGTGTGACCCTGTTATTCTTACAAAGGGCAAAATCCATTGCTTTTTTTTCTTAAAAAAATGTTTAGGGGTACTCTCATTTTCCTACTCATATTGAAATACTGCCCCTCAATGAGGCCAAACTTAGATTCACAAAATGTTTAGGGGTATGCGCACCCCTGCGTCCCCCGAAAAAAAGCACTGGCTAAATCTACACAGCTGTAAAAAAAATGCTCTGGAAATGCTCTGCAAAAAAACATTGTAAAGCTCACAACTGAAAATATTATTGAGTTGCGGTTTCCGCTCTACATCACCATCTGGTGTCACAGTGTTATAACACATTTATAACACTGTATTTTGACTAATGTAGCTGAGTCCTAGTTCTCTCAGTGGCCTTTTATGCCACTGACCATGATATCATCCTGGATCAATTGGGTAGGATGAGTATCAGAGGCCGTGTATTACAGTGGTTCTGTTCCTACTTCCATGGTCAGGGACCAGCATTGGAGAAGTGTTTTTCAACCCTCTGGCACTTGATCTGGCAGATTCCATAGAGCACTATTTTGTCCTCAATGCTATTTAACATCTATATGAAGTCACTATGAGCGATCATTAGGCGTTTGGGAGAAGGATGTCATCATTACGTTGATGACACACAAGTCTATTTCTCCATAACGCTTGAATTGGGAGTGGCTGTATATAAATATTTTTATAAATAACTAAAAGGGTAAGCTGAAGGCCAGGAGGGTCAGCAGACATGGTTAGCAGAAAAAGGGAAACCAGGGAGCTTATCTCCAGGCTATAAGGTAAAAGCTTCCACCTACAGACTTAACAACCAGGGGTCAGATAGTAATGTCAACAAATCATAGACATGGCTGGGTCCTTTTTTTGCCACACTTCCCCTGTAGAATGGGAGAGTTCAGGGCAAGTTAGATCTTCCCATTTGGATACATAACTCCAGATTTCAATGTGCACAATAGTGTTTATGGACAAAGACACAACGTCGCCGAGCTGAAAAGGCAGCACTTTCATTAAATGCAATGTTCAAGGCTTTATGGTGATGTTTTTTCATTATTTGCAAACATTAGGGATTTGCATCCATGTCATGCTCTATTGAGGGTTTATAAATTTTAAAATATCATTTTGTGGTTTCATTATGCTGTGTCTGAGAGATTTCCACCCACCCACTGTCCAGAGAGAGAGAGAGAGAGAGAGAGAGAGAGAGAGAGAGAGAGAGAGAGAAACTATCAGGATGACTGCTATGCTCTGAGATTTCTCTCTCATTAACCATGTGGGTGAAAAGTTCTTTCTGGTTCAACGGTAGCAGGTCAGCTTGTGACCCACTGTGATGAAATTAAAAATGTTAATTGAGGGCATATTGCTCTCAGTAAAAGAGAGGAGGCCACTAACTTGAGAAAGACAAGTTACCGGGGGGGAGGGATTCTTGTATTTTGCTAACTAGGTAACACATCCAAAAATTAGACATGGAAAGAATACAATGCTGGGTAACATTTTCTATTTGTGCCAAGAGAATTTTCTAGGGTGGCCACATCTATATCACCAAAAAAAGAGGAAACAAATGACCAAAGAAAGAGAGCAAAAGAGGACACAGTTTTATATAAAATGTCCATGTGATAATATATATGGTTACAATGCGAATTTAAAACTAATGGCTGTAATTTAAATAGAAATATAGTACAGCTCACTGGGTGATCTGTATCCCTATTCAGTCTGAGGTGCAACTTCAAGGCCTCCCCTGCTCCCCCTCCTTCTGGTTGTATATCTTTAAAAGAAACTTGGACAGTCTTTTAAAGACAGGATGCCTTCAGACAAAGGTTTGTTCTTTGTAAAACAGGACACACAACCACCCTACAATTTTCTGCTTTCAGCACTTCTGAGCTGTCTGAAATGAGGACTCTCCAGCTCTGTCCATACTCCTATTGCCACTAACAGGATGAATAGCCCAAATATCAGCACTGGATCAAGGTTCCTGAGTTTGCCATGTCTGTATCAGCCTTTGTCCAAAACACAGCTTGATTCCATGTAGATTCACCTTGATATTTATTTTATTTCCAATATTTATCGAGCGCTCTTCACCATAGAAATCAGTTTATACAATCATCAGCAAAATAACCCACCAATTAAAATACTCTAGTACTCGGCCCTCCAGATGTTTTGGGACTACAACTCCCACCATCCCTGAACACTGGTCCTGTTAGCTAGGGATGATGGGAGTTGTAGTCCCTAAACACCTGGAGGGCTGAGTTTGCCTATGCCTGGTTTAAAACCAAAGCCATTAGAAACATTTGCAATGTTTTAATCCAATTTTATCTCATTCTAACCTCCCTCAGAATGTAGTTGCCCTATTCTGTGACCACTAGCTCCTATGGCATGGTCACAATGAGGAATGATTGTAAGGATGTCCTGCAAGCTGGAGGAGTTTAGTAAGGCCACATCCAATGGCCAGGATATTCTGGGGTGGGGAAGGCAAGGCTCCCCAGGTAATGCCTCCTAGCCCTCTGATTTTGCCTCTGGGCCAGACAAACTCTTCTGGTCAAAGGCCTGGAAACGATGCCTTATGAGGAACGGCTAAGGGAGCTGGACATGTTTAGCCTGGAGAAGAGGAGGTTAAGGGGTGATATGATAGCCATGTTCAAATATATAAAAGGATGTCATATAGAGGAGGAAGAAAGGTTGTTTTCTGCTGCTCCAGAGAAGCGGACACGGAGCAATGGATCCAAACTACAAGAAAGAAGATTCCACCTAAACATTAGGAAGAACTTCCCGACAGTAAGAGCTGTTCGACAGTGGAATTTGCTGCCAAGGAGTGTGGTGGAGTCTCCTTCTTTGGAGGTCTTTAAGCAGAGGCTTGACAACCATATGTCAGGAGTGCTCTGATGGTGTTTCCTGCTTGGCAGGGGGTTGGACTCGATGGCCCTTGTGGTCTCTTCCAACTCTATGATTCTATGATTCTAAGGAACCACACACAAACTGCTTGCTAGTAAGAGCTCCACTACTACTTGTGGCAGCAGAAATGCTACATTAGAGATACCTAAAAGATCACCTCATCCATTTGATACCCAATCAGCCACTGCACTATGCAAGAGTATACCTCCTGCAGGCACCAACTTATCAGGAAGTCCCTTCCACACAATACAAGAATGGGGCCTTTAGTGTGGTGGCACCTACACCTTGGAGTTGCCTCCCATCACATCATCATCACCAATTTTATTTGTATCCTGCCCTCCCCGGCCGAGGCCAGGCTCAGAGTGGCTAACATCATAAAAACAATACAATATGCATAAAAACAGACTTCAATTAATTAAAATACATCTTAAAATTAATTCAGACAAGTTAAAATCCGGGCAGGTGGCAGTTATCAGGTTGGAACTGAGAGTGGTTAATACTTGCCGGGACCAACTGTTTCCACTGATCATACAAAGACCTGTGAGTGGGTTTGGGGCCTCCTTCGGGCTTGTTTTATACAAAGGAAAGTACCGTATTTTTCGCCCTATAGGACGCACTTTTTCCCCTCCAAAAATGAAGGGGAAATGTGTGTGCGTCTTATGGGGTGAATGCAGGCTTTTGCTGAAGCCTGGAGAGCGAGAGGGGTCGGTGCACACCGACCTCTCTCGCTCTCTAGGCTTCAGGAGAGCCCCAGCGCCAGCCCCACAAGGTCGGGGGACAGAGGGAGGCGGAACGCCGCCATCCCTCTGTCTCCCGAAGTGGTTTGGAGGCTGACGGCAGGGAGACCCCGCTGCCAGCCCCGCAAGCTCCGGGGACAGTGGGGAGGCGCAGCGCGTCTTCCTGCTGTCCCCGGACCTGATCTGAAGGCGGGCGGCGGGGAGAAGAACGCTTCTCCCCGCTGCCTGCCCCACAAGCTCCGGGGACAGCTGGGAGGCGCAGTGCATCTCCCCGCTGTCCCCGGACCTGGTCTGAAGGCGGGCTGCGGGGAGAAGAGCGCTTCTCCCCGCTGCCGGCCCCAGAAGTGCCTGGGGGGGAAATAATTTTTTCCCCTTTATTTCCCCCCAAAAAACTTGATGCGTCCTATGGGCCAGTGCGTCCTATGGGGCGAAAAATATGGTAAGTCAAACTGTATCCTGCCCAAAGGCCTGGCGGAACAGCTCCATCTTGCAGGCCCTGTGGAAAGATGTCAAACTCCGCAGGGCCCTGGTCTCTTGTGGAAGAGTGTCCCACCAGGCCGGGGCCACAGCCGAAAAGGCCCTGGCTCTAGTCGAGGCCAGTCTAATTTCCCTGGGGCCTGGGATTTTCAAGGTGTTATTAGCAGGCCGTAAGGTCCTCCGTGGGGCATACCAGAAGAGGCGGTCCTGTAGGTATGAGGGTCCTAGGCCGTATAGGGCTTTGAAGGTTAAAACCAGCACCTTAACCTGAGCCTCCATAGAAAGGGAGGCATCAAAGATTACACCCAAGCTCTTGACAGAAGGCGCTGGCACTAATTGCGCCCCCCCAACCCCATATCGTCCCGACCCAGCCAAAAGACCTCTATCTTCGAAGGATTTAACTTCAACCGGCTCCCTCATAGCCATCCAGCCACAGCTTCCAAACATCTGATCAGTGTGTCTACCGCAAGTCAATGACTCATTGACCAGATAGGTGCCGTCTCAATTAGTTTTTCAGCACCTACTGAACACCTTCTTCTTTCAACAAGCCTTTGTATTTTTCCGTGTATAAGACTATATCCCCCCCCAAAAAAAATTAAGTTTAAAATTGGGGTTGTCTCATACACGGAATGTTGCAATTATTTATTTCTTAATTTTGGGCTCAAAAAATAGGGGTTGTCTTATACATAGGGGCGTCTTATACACGGAAAAATACGGTAGATATCTTTCCCAGTCTGCATTTGTAATGAAATTATTTTTAGACCGTTTTCTCACTTGGGTGTTTGTCACCTTAGGCTCCTTGGGGAGGAAGACTTGGGTATATATTTAATAAGAAAGAAAGAAAGAAAGAAAGAAAGAAAGAAAGAAAGAAAGAAAGAAAGAAAGAAAGAAGGAAGGAAGGAAGGAAGGAAGGAAGGAAGGAAGGAAGGAAGGAAGGAAGAAAGATGCACCACTTTTCCTGATGAGCCATGCACCCCCCAAATGCCCTGCACCCCTCATCTTAATTCATCACCTCCTCATGAAGCAGTACATTTGGGAGGGGGCTCAGCTGTGTAAATCAGATGAAGTGCGAGTCTCATCCTTGCCCATGTCTGTGGTGTATCATGGGCCACAAAGCACTGAAATCAAGCGCTGCTTTTGTGTATCCATATTTCCTCTTGACACCATGAGCCAAGTGCAAAAATGTTAAAAACACCCAGGTTATAGCATATCAAAATGTATGCATTTCACACTTTTATTTTTCACCGACCACTGGAATAAAGGCGGGGGGGGGGGAGGGAAGGAGGTGGAATCAGATTAACTATTTTAACTCTTGCAACCACGATGAAAGTTGTGGCAAAGGCATGCAGCAGGGCTTCAAATTATGCAGACTGACCTTTCGGCTGAAAGTCTCATACATACCATTTTCTTCTACTTTGTCTTTGTCAGGTGTGTTATGTTCTGGAGAAAGGTAAGAATTAGAATACTCCACAGCCTGAGAAAGATTTCCCACACAAGAACTCTATGATAAATGGAACATGGCATTATGTTTCTAGTCAGACGGTCCTGGGTGTTATGTTGCACATTTGTGTCTTCCCATAACCTGTCTGTGAGACATAAGAGAGGGAATAATAATAATGAATGCATTTTCCAATGCATCTCACCATTTCCCTCAAGCCTCTTGCCAGCACACTCTCTTGACAACATAAATGGTTTTATTACTGAAGAGGAAACACCAATGGATTTATCCTTGAACAACAGGCTACGGATGGAAATGAGAAAGAAGGCCTCCCACAACCAGTTTTTAGCCAAGAGTGCAACTCTGATGCAAATACAAATTTCTCCTCTACACACACACACACACACACACACACACACACACACACACAATTCCACACCTCTACCCAAAGACCCTCTGTGCCACAGACTGGTTGGGCATAGAGGGACAGTGGGAGAAACCAACTGGGGAACCCCCAGTTAAAACCAGGGGATTGGTGGTCAGAGGGAGAGGAAGTAAAAGACTGGGAGGAGGTGTTGAAAGCTGAAGAGCTAACAGGGCTTAGTGAGCGGGGGCAGGGGGAGTCTAGGGAAGAGAGAAATCCAGAATCAGAACTAGAAACTGCATCAGGAGAGTGGGATGTGGGAGGCCAAGAAGCAAAGATGAGTCAGTCTGGTGAAGAGGCACAGGCGTCTCTCCCTCCTGCTGCAACAAGTTTTCCTCCTGCCTGGTCTCTCAGAACCACGAGAGGCATTAAGCGGGAGGAGCAAAGACAGTTATGCAGGTGCAGTCTCAGATTGCTTGGGGGAAACCCTGGAGAGGAGGGCACTGACTTAGGCAGCTGTGAGAAGGCCTTCAGCCTCTGCAACTGCCTCATAGGGGCAAGTCCTAGTGAAGAAGATTTGCTGTGCTCATTAGGCTTGACACTCCTGGGCAATACTGTTGTTTTTTTCCTAATAAAGAGTTGCTTTATTAGAACTCCACTTTATTAGAACTCCGCTTCATGTGATTTACTGCTGGCTCACTCCTGATACTCTGCAGCCATAAACCCCCAACGAGTCAATGCCTACTCCATCTGGATTTCACAAGCACTCTATGGTTTGGATTCCTTCCTTGCCCACACTTGGGTGGTATCTGCAAGACAGGAAGTGGCGGCTGCTGGGGAGAAAATAACAGGCAGGGTGCCTCCCAGCTGGTTCTTCTGAGAGGAGACAAGTAGGACACCTGCCAGTCAGAAATATGGCAAATGGAAATGGGTTTATTTCTTGCCCACTCAAAACAATGGGGATTGTATCAGAAGTCCAGGTACTGCCTCTCGTTTTAAGGTCTTAAGGTTCTTCTGATTACATAAGGTAAAGGTAAAGGTACCCCTGCCCGTACGGGCCAGTCTTGACAGACTCTAGGGTTGTGCGCCCATCTCACTTAAGAGGCCGGGGGCCAGCGCTGTCCGGAGACACTTCCGGGTCACGTGGCCAGCGTGACAAAGCCGCATCTGGCGAGCCAGCGCAGCACACGGAAACGCCGTTTACCTTCCCACCAGTAAGCGGTCCCTATTTATCTACTTGCACCCGGAGGTGCTTTCGAACTACTAGGTTGGCAGGCGCTGGGACCGAGCAACAGGAGCGCACCCCGCCGCGTGGGGATTCGAACCATCGACCTTTCGATCGGCAAGCCCTAGGCGCTGAGGCTTTTACCCACAGCGCCACCCACGTCCCCAGGCTGATTACATACAAAGCCCTAACTAACTCTAGACCAGATTTCTTGGGAGGGGGGGGGGGAACCAAATCTTTCTCTTCATGGCCCTGTAAGTTCAGCTACAATCAGCTAATGAAACCCACTTTGTTTTGCCATGGCCTGATGATTATCAGCTTGCAGTAACAGGCAGTAGTAACACAGTCGGCTTTTTCGCTGGTGACACTGATGTTGTGGGGTACCGTCCCTGCATCTGTATTCTGCCAGCTCCTGAAGCTACCCCTGTTTAGGCAAGCTTTCCCCCGAACTGAGCTTGTGATTCTATGTACTTGAGTGCCATGCTTTTTAATGGCTTGCTTTTTTGTATATTTTAATTGATTTTATTGTATACCTTAATTTTGATGTTATTATGTATGCTAATTATCAATTGGTTCTATTTTTGCAAACCTCTTGGAAACCGATTTGGTATATAGTGGTACCTTGGGTTACAGACGCTTCAGGTTACAGACTCTGCTAACCTGGAAGTAGTACCTCGGGTTAAGAACTTTACCTCAGGATGAGAACAGAAGTCACATGGCGGCAGTGGGAGGTCCCATTAGCTAAAGTGGTACCTCAGGTTAAGAACAGTTTCAGGTTAAGAACGGACCTCCGGAACGAATTAAGTTCTTAACCCGAGGTACCACTGTATAATATAAATAAATAAAAAGTTCATGAACAGCCAAGATTTCATTGCCTGATACCCTCCAAGTGTCCCTATTTTCCAGGGACAGCTTCAGAATTACGAAAGCCATCCCGGCTTCTGATCTGATCCCAGAATGTCCCTATTTCTCCTGCCGGTGCTGCCGCTGCTGAGCTCAGAGAGGAGGATAAACCAGCGCTTGTCCCAAGAGGCAGTGGGGCCAAGGGAACATCTTTTTGCCTCTCTATGGCTATCGCTCCCAGCCTCCTCCTTTGGGCAACTCATAGTGGCTGCTGGAGAGCAGGTGAGGAGGAGGAGAGGCCCAGCTCTGAGGTGCAGGCAGAAGTGCAGGGCTGCTCTAGGCAGCAAGAAAGGCTGAATGCTGGGGGTGGAGATGCTCTTTCAGAGTGTTTATTCACTGGCCCAATGAGACATGGACCCGCCTGCCTGCCGGCGGATACTCCAAAAGCACAGTGGTGCTTCCACGGCCCCATGAGTTCACTTTCTGGCAAGCCGCCTTGTCTTTACCAGCTGTACTGTGTGCATTGTTTTTTAAAGCACTATAGTAAAGCCCTAGGATTACTGTTGTGAGACCGACGTGTTACTGGGAGTAGGAGATTTCAGCATCAGTTCTATGGCATGCCTGGTCTCTCTCCCCCCACCCCAGCCCATGCATCTAATTCCTGCTATTATTAATGGGCATTATGCATACTGTGCAGCAATGGTTGACTATGCTCCTGGGGTTTGTTGTTATTAAGTTTACCATCAATATTCATGAAGCCAACTATATATATACACACACACACACACACACACACACACCCGTTGTGGCTTCACTGCACAATATGGTGGCAGTCTATACATTTGTATAGTTATTTTGGTTTGATACATTATTTCTCCGTAATCTATCAAGTACCCTAAAATTACATAAATGTATTAAATGCAAGATTTATTTATTTTTTACTCTGGATTCTCCGTGCCAAATAGCCAGCACGTGCTTCTTTTTTCCGTTTGCATGTTTGTTTGTTTGTTTTATTTCTTAGAAATACTTTAAAAACACATACGTAAATCAGATTAAAATTGTCGGTCTTTACTGAAATTTATCTGAAATAGTCCATTGCCATTTTTTATTCCGATCCATGCGCCGGTGCAATTTGAGAAGAGTGACAAAAAAGGGTGATTTCTCTCCCCCCCCCAACTGCTGTTGCTATAAAAGTATGTTATCTTTTATATGTATCAGAGCATTACTTATTATCAGCTTCACACGCAGCACTTTGTCTTTGATTTACGCAAACAACTGTGAATGTTTTATATATTTGTGAGGAAGTGAATGATATTAGACTATCAATCCATGGGGACTGCAAATCGGGGATGGGGCGGGCGGGCGGGGGGAGGCTATTACATTTCAAAAGCTGTTAAATCAGTTGTGCCCCCTGGCTGATTTTGTCAGTTATATTTGCTGTTGGTAAAACCGATGATGCCTGGAATACTGGAGCAGTCCTGGGAGTGTTGCAGAGTAAATAGCACCAGAGTTGTAAACTGCACCATGCATACCACACTCCCTGCGTAAACCTGGCTTATATACTACTTCTGATTAAAGCCCGTCGCCTGCTTGCTTCCTCACTCTCTCTCTCACTCTCTCTCTCTCTCTTTTAAGGCAGAAATTAGGCCCACGCCTTCTGTCAATGCCTCTAGCTTCGGCCCCCACAGCAGTCTGCCAACAGGGCACTGTTCTGCCAGTTGTAAATTTTAATTGGCCATCTGGGGAAAGCACAAACCACTGACTAGAGATTAATCAGTAAATTAACCCAGGCATAATACACATTTCCCAGTGGACCCTCGGCAGCTCCAGGCTGGGGAGGAGCAGCTTGGGAGTTTAGAGAACTTGTGTAGGGATGCTGTTATTGCTTAGCACTGTGCAGCTGAACATCTTCTTGGTGTCCTGAAATTCCCTTCAGCGTGACCTTCAGCGTGCCCCTGATTTGTATGGCAGTTGCAAAGAGGTTCCTTTGTAAGTGCTAAACACAGATGGCACAGGTAGCGCAGTTGCAGGGGGAAAGTGTTGATGAATCGGCGGATGTGACAACTTTCCTCCAGCGAGCTATTCGTCGGGTTTGCTGAAGTGCCTGCAGGAGGAAACAATAGCGGAACCCGGGGTTTTACCAGGCCAGTAAATCACACAAGAAGAGAGAATCAAACCTGTTTAAGTGGGACAGAGAGTATCCGGTCCTTAAAAAAAAATAAAAATCCTTTGCTGCATAAATGGACACCATAAGTAATACCGCTATGATAGCAACAGGGAACTTGGGTTAATTTTGATAATCCTTCCAAAGCGAGGTTATGATGATTAAACTTTGTATAACGCCCTATACCTGCAAGTCGGCTCACAAGATTAAAAACACAAAATAAAAACACAAAACACGTAATAGACATAAAAAGAAGAACGCAACAATCCCCCCGCCCTCTCCAAAACATTTTAAAGGGCACTGGATGTCAGTCAGCCTGGTTAAAGAGGAATGTTATTGCCTGGCGCCTAAAGGTGTATAATGAAGGCGCCAGGCGAACCTCCCTGGGGAGAGCATTCCGCAGACGGGGAGCCACTGCAGAAAAGGCCCGTTCTCGTGTTGCCACCCTCTGGACCTCTTGAGCAGGAGGCACATGAAGAAGGGCCTCAGAAGATGATCTCAGGGTCCAGGCAGGCTCATATGAAGAGAGGCAGTCCTTGAGATGTTGCAGTCCTGAGCCATTTACGCATATGGGAGCGAGCACAGGCAGGAGAGGGACTGAAAAGCTGGGAAAGAACTGTACAGCAGCCCCGCCAACTGGATAACCTGCAAATGTTTTGGACTCCACTTCCCATCAGCCCCAGCTGTCACGCTGCTTGGGCGGATGGGAGTGGTAGTCCAAAAACGTACACGGGGTACGGAGCTGATATAGCGTATTGTTTTATACCTAAACTTCAGCCCACAGAAGGATGATGCCGTCTTTCACAAATATTTTTTGCACTCAGTGGCCTGCAGAAATGCCTCAATGTTCTACTTTTAGCAGTTTGATTTAAAGAAAAAATATATGTTTGGAGATATAACCTCAGAAGTTTCTGGTTTCACTGCTTAACTTGGCAGTCCTCCTGGGTCTGCTCCTTGTCATAGCTGTCAAGCGTCCCTTATTTGGCGGGACAGTCCCTTATCCCAGCGCCATGTCCCGCTGCTGTCCCTTATTGATGATGTCCCTTAAATAAGCTACTGAAGGTAATGGGGCCCTTTCTATGTCCAGCTGTCCTTTGTCAATAACAAATTGTTACTTTTTTGTGTTGAATATGTGCTATATGGTAATTTATGGACCTAATAGGTATCTAAAGCCATTTGCACGCAACAAAATATGTATTTTATCAAAGTAATTGTTGATCCCTTATTTTGGCTGCTGATCCCTTATTTTCGAGGCTGCTGGTCCCTTATTTTCAAATCTGGAAGTTGACAGCTATGCTCCTTGTTGACACACTAACATTTGACATTAGAGTTGCCTGGTGCAACACAGAGCCTGTGTGGGGTATGCAGTGGATAGAACATGCAGTTTGAACCAGAAGGAGCCGGGTCCCCAATTCACTATGCTGCTTAATAGATGGCATAGAAAAGCTGGTGACCTATCAGAAATGTAGCCCTGTGTGGTCATGTTAACAGTACTGGCACCAAATTTGATTTAAAAACCAAATAGAATGGTGTTTAGTTTTGCCAGCGAATAGTTTTCAGCTGACACAGGTGGCGCTATGTGGTCTAAACCACACAGCCTAGGACTTGCTGATCAGAAGGTCGGCGGTTCGAATCCCCGCAATGGAGTGAGCTCCCGTTGCTCGGTCCCTGCTCCTGCCAACCTAGCAGTTCGGAAGCACGTCAAAGTGCAAGTAGATAAATAGGTACCGCTCCGGTGGGAAGGTAAACGGCATTTCTGTGCGCTGCTCTGGTTTGCCAGAAGCGGCTTAGTCATGCTGGCCACATGACCCGGAAGCTGTATGCCGGCTCCCTCGGCCAGTAAAGCGAGATGAACGCTGCAACCCCAGTCGGCCACGACTGGACCTAATGGTCAGGGGTCCCTTTACCTTTTAGTTTTCACTTACCAACATGTCAAGGGACTGTGCTAATGAAGCAAATGAAGTGGGAAGTAGACTAAGTTGCCATAAGAGCCTGGTGAGACCCTATTTCAGAGGCCCTTGTGTCTCCTCTAAGCAAAGTGAGGAAGATGGTGACACCAGGATGGGCCTTTTCGGTGGTGGCTCCCCATTTGTGGAAATGGCTCCATCATTGTCTGCTTTTAGGCACCAGGGTTCTGTTCACCCAGGGTTTTTGACTGTTAATTTAGAGGGCAGTGAATTATGCGTTTGGTGGGAGGACTTCTCTTTCAGTGCTCATCTTCTAGTGAGGTGAGCGGGATTTGCCTTCTAACAAATATCCTTGGGTGAGCATGGTGAGGTATATTGTGTTTTATTATTGTTTTATATGGGGCTTTAATGTCTTTTACGCTGTCAATTGCTTTGCCAGACGCTTTTGTGTGTGGAAAAGCGATTAATAGCTCTAATACCTAAATACCTATTTTAACCTAACACAAAGCCAGAGACTATATAAACTGTGAAGGAAGCCTATTAACCCTTCACAGTTTGCAAAGGGGAAGGCTCGGCATGGGGGTTGGGGATAGTTTGATGCTTTGCCTTTGGCTGAAAGAGCCAGTATCACACCTCAGGGATTTCAGTTTTCCCTGCCTCATTTTTATACTTTAGAACTCTCTCTGAAACATATGAAGTGCTTTAGACTGGAACTACTGTTGTTTGTTCAGGCTATTCAGGAAATAATTCTTAATCCTGTGAAATAGCTTTCATGATGCCTGAGCACTTTACGGCCTGCCAGATACAAAATTTATTTTATTGGAGAGCTGCATGGCATATCCATTCTTTCTCTGAAAGGAACTCTGCCTTGCCTGTGGGCTGCAAACTTACAAACGGAATCCTTTACAGCGCTGAGTACCTTTCCCCAAGTACTTAATCAATTCATAACATCAAGAGGGAGGGAGAGCTCGCAGGCAATACATGGCAATACAATCCCGGCTGGAAGAATTATAACAAATAAGGATTTCTGAGCACCTTTCAAGTTAAAAACACATACACACACAAAAAAGGAAAACAAAACCATTGCATAGCAAAAGCATAAAACTGAGGAGAGGTAGTCAGGCCCACAAATGCGTTCATCCCCCTGCACTGCCTCACATATATGCCATTTCTCTTGGGAGAGCCGTGGTAGAAATTCATTAGTAGTAGGAAGCTACTAATCCGACTCTAGTCATGTGCAACTAGCTGTGCATAACAATTAGAGGCCCCAAATGTAGTTCTTCATCTGGATTTGGTGTGGAGGTGCCTGCAACTCCACCAAATCCATATGAAGAGAGGCATGCCACCAATTCAGCTGGACCTCTGTGTGCAATACATTTTGAATTCAGGTGTTTCCATATGGTGATCTCCATCGCTGAATTGGGGACCGTTAAATAATAATAATAATAATAATAATAATAATAATAATAATAATAATAATAATTTATACCCCACCCATCTGGCTGGGTTTCCCCCGCCACTCTGGGCGGCTTCCAACAGAATATTAAAATACAATAGTCTTCCAAAAGTCTGGTAGTTTTTCTCTTTGACATCTGGTGGGAGGGCGCCACTACCGAGAAGGCCCTCTGCCTGGTTCCCTGTAACTTGGCTTCTCGCAGTGATGGAACCGCCAGAAGGCCCTTGGCACTGGACCTCAGTGTTGTTGTTCCTCCAGATGCCACAGAACTCTTATCCATAATTTCAGTGCTTTTTTTCTGGGGGTGAAGTAGTCAATTAAACAGCATTTATTTTAATCACTAATTTAAAGAGGAAGTAATCAAGTATTTGCCCAAATGCCCAAAAATGCAAAACAAAGGAAAACTGTTCTCTCTCTCCCTGCAAGCTGAGTACACTCATAGGTAAAAGGTTCACACTGACCCAGGTTAGAAACTTGTAAGGAATGAACAGTGAGTGATTGAATCCATGCGAACTAGCTCAGAGTTAGGTAAGCGTAACTCAGGAGATTTGCATGCTAAGCGTAGCTAGAGATCCTTGCATGCTAAGCATAACCCAGAGGTTACCAGGAAGCTGACCAATTGAGGCTTCTCACATCATATACGGCTTGTCTTTTGACCACCTCTTCTCTGTGAGGGAGGGGGAAGAATGACTACATGCTATAAAGGGACTTGACTGGAAGGAGTTCATTGGGACTGGCTGTACAGTCATACCTTGGGTTACAGATGCTTCGGGTTGTGCGATTTCAGGTTGTGCACCGCACTGAACCTGGAAGTACCAGAACGGGTTACTTCCGGTGCTTGCTAAATTGCACTCTGCGCATGCGCAGAAGCGCTGAATCGCAACCTGTGGGTTGCGGATGCTGCGGGTTGCAAACGTGCTTCCCGCACGGATCACGTTCGCAACCTGAGCGTCCACTGTACAGCTATGAAAAATAAAGGGGATTTTTCCTCAAATCCTTGATCATTTTTTTGCCTAAGGGACTCTTGCTGCAGGGGGATGCATACCCCTAAACATTTTGTGAATCATTTTGTCCTCACTGAGGGGCAATATTTCAATATGTGTAGGAAAATAAAAGTACCCCTAAACATTTTTTTTTAGAAAAAAAGAGGACTGCATAAATTACAAGCACCAGATTTGACATGGGGCTACCTGTCAATAACTTGATTTTTCTAGCAAGTTTAAATTTTACTTACTTATCCTTAGGACGGGGTAAAAAAGTTAGCTGTTTTCAAATGCATATGTTCCAAACGTTCAATGTGCAATGATAAATCCAACTGACAATTCATGTTTGATCTCCATTAGTACATGAACATCTAAGAAGAGCCCTGTTGGATCAAACAAAAGATTTTTATCTAATCCGGGATCCTGCTTGCCATAGTGATCCAAACAGATGTCTCCAGGATGCCCCAAAGGAGGACTCAAAAGAAACATACTCTTTCTTCTGCCCTTGCTCTACAGCAACTGATCTATGATATACTTCCCCTAGACTTGGAGGTTCCATCCTAGGGATGGACAGATCACTCTATTTCCAGTATGTAGCACTTTCACAATGTGCCCATTCTTAATTCTGTTTTGCTCCATTTCTGCATTAACTGGTTTTAAAAGGGAAAAAACCCACAAAAATCATATTTAAGTTTGTATTTCAATATATTTTCTAAAAAATGTACATGTCTAAGCATATTTTCTCTCACAGTGCACATTTTCTGACTGCACTTTATTTTTAAAACATATTCTTAGCAGATTTGGGGAGAGGAGGCAATTCAGATCAAGACTGAGAGTTTGGGGGATGGAGTTTAACCCTCTTCCTGTGCTATTTTCCCAATTATAATCCAGTCCCTGAGCTGCTATTTGTCATGCAGGGCAAGATACGCAGGTATCATGTAATATGCATTTCATACAACCGGGCGGCAAAGCAATTGTCTCTGCATCATACAGCCAGATAAGTGTTTAACTCAACATTCTATTTCGGTAATGAGGGGTGCGTGTGTGTAAGAATCATAATCCTTATCACCTCTGAAAATTGATCTCCTCATAAGGCAGAGAAATCTAATGATCACTTTGGCACAAAGTTTCTAAAACCATTGTGTGTTTGGGGGGGCCATGCTTTTGGGCTGAGGGGCCCATCCGTTTTCTTTCACCTTTGGGGAAACGGATAAAAAATGGGCAAAGTATAGCATAACAAACTACCTTGTTTAGACCTTTAGTTTTCAGGAATCAGCCACTGATGCTGCGATTCTAGACACCCAACACAGCAGCTTAGTAAGGATTTGCACATAAATCACCTCTGCCAAAAACTAACACAATCCCTTCTGTACTTAAAGGCAAATTAAGTTGTATGTGCAACAATGCCATTTCAGGTGGGAAGTCTAAGGGGGAGGGGAATATATCATCAGGGAGAAAATTGCTTTTATTCTAGCTTAACACATAGACTTATTATCACATCAAGAAGATGAGTTGGTGGATAAAATAGAAAACTGCAGACATAATCCACCACCCAAATATTCACAGCCAGAATTGGCATTGAAAGCCAGAAGAAGCAAAATGTGTGCCTTCAGGTGCAGAACCAAGAAATTAGCCAAAAGATATTTCAGCCATCTAAGCAGATAAAACAGACACAAAAGAGATACTGAACTATGCTCTCCCAGAACTAGTCTCTGTTATTCACCTCCAGGACAGGGCTTTGTGACTCCTGAGATCATACCTGAAAATTGTACGCATTTTCTACTCCTGACTTAGGTTTTGCTTCTCCTTCCACTAGAACTTGTTGTTGTTGTTGTTGGCGTCCTTCTGTCTCAAGAGATAACAGAGTGTGCCTCAGGGGACAAAATCAAACGGCTGTATTGGCCACACTGAAGTGACCTCCCTGGGGTGCAAGCCTGGGCAGTGTGTATGGAGGTCCTGGGCTGCCCAGGACAAGACCTCTTCTCACAGCCTCACTGATGTGGTCCAAAGGAAAGCAGGGCAATAGGTTTGGCACCAGCTTGGCTGCAGAAGTTGCCAGAAGCAGGCATATAAGGCAACGTCCAGCCATCTAGAAAACACAATCATTAAATAATGCCTAATGGAATAGCATTTTCTTACTAGTCTTCTTTAGTTTTAGTTTTAGCGTCAGGAAGCTAAAAGCATGTAGGATATTATTTTTTCTGTATTCCGATAAACTGGCATTTCAACTTTTCCCAGTTCTGATCCTCATTGAACATATTGGGTCAGAACCCCACAAACATCACTTGTTTCCTTGCGAGAAGCTGTTCTTACAGCACCAGAGAAGGCATGTTACTACAGCAGAAATTCAACTGAAGAAGATGAAAGAGCCTGTGTGGGAGACAGTATTCATTTGAGAAGGGACCGTGAGCAACATGTGGATTATTTTAATGCAAGTGATTTTGCAGATTATAACTGAGCAGCTAATTGGGAAAGGATGATAATTGTTTATGAGAAGGGCGGATTAAGTAATTACACCAAGCTGTTTAAGATCTGTTTAAAAAACTCATATATATATATATATATATATATATATATATATATGCATGCGGAGCCAGACCATTGACTTGCTTCTCATTACATTTTTGAGAACTGATTTCTAAAAATAGAAATAAATAGAATAAAAATTGGAAAAAATGTGCTAAAAATATGTAGCTCCTGCATCGCTGCTATTAGAATTTCTTCCACATTTAATGATGGACAACTTAGATTTACAGTATTCTCTGAAATAATTTGTTTTTTTAAATTTTTTTATACTTTTCAGATACATTTCACTTATTTTACAATCATTTTGACATTTTTAAACTTGACTTTCTTCCCCCTCTTTCTGCGGTTCCTTAAATTTGTTTTCAGTATCTTCTGCATATCCAAATTAACTTAACTTACTCATTTATTTATTTCCAAACTAGAGCTCTCCAAAAGAACTTCTTCCAGGGTGTCCACCCACCCACAGAGGCTTTCCTAGGCTGTGAGTTTAATTGCAGTTTCCCCTTGCTTGCTTGCTTGCTTGCTTGCTTGCTTGCTTGTTTGCTTGCTTGCTTCTGTTTGTAACATGGCGTGTCTGGTCAGTCAACCTCTTTAAACCTGATAGCTGTGTCTGCCTGCCTTGGAATAAGAAAAAGAACCTATTCTGAAACCCTGCCTCCCTCTCCAGCATGGTGCAGCTTGGAAAGAAGGTGTGGCACTTCCAGAAAATATTCACTTAACACGTGCTTCATTAAAAGCCACTTCACAGCCCTGAGGTGACTTCATGGCATGGGTGGAGCCAGAGGAGCAAAGCAACAACAGCAACAACAAGGAGCTCACTCCCCACCCACATCTTGCCCCCTCATTGCTGGACTCCTCTCATTAACATACAGTGGTACCTCGGGTTACATACACTTCAGGTTACATACATTTCAGGTTACATACGCTTCAGGTTACAGACTCCGCTAACCCAGTGACAGTGGGAGGCCCCTTAGCTAAAGTGGTGCTTCAGGTTAAGAACAGTTTCAGGTTAAGAAAGGACCTCCAGAACGAATTAAGTACTTAACCTGTGGTACCACTGTATACTGCCCAGAGATCTTTCAGATATCTTAATATATGGGGGGAACCTCAACTGCCAAGAAATATACTTTGCCCCAGGGCTTTTTTTAGCTGGAACTCGTCAGAACACAGTTCCGGCACCTCTCAGGTAGGCGCCATTGCCATTAAAAGAGAGCAAGAGAGGCATTCATGGTGAGTTCCCGGCACCTCTTTTTCTAGGAAAATAGCACTGCTTGGCCCCTTTTGTGCCCTGCCCTGAATTTTCCCCCTAGTGCAGCCACTTCTTCACTGAGAGCAAATGAAGCCAGTTTGGAGCCAAGGCAACGGCTGTCAAAAAGTGCTCTCATCACCCTATGGTATCACTTGGTATGCTCACAGTTACATAATCAGATAGGCAGATTTGACTGGTCGCACTGTTGCTACCAAAAAAATCTAAACATTTTTCTTTTCAAATGGCTATTTTTCAAACAAACAGAAAGTGGCACCAAAGCTGCAACCAAGTCAGGATTGTAAAGGTAAAGGGACCCCTGACCGTTAGGTCCAGTCGCGGACGACTCTGGGGTTGCGGCGCTCATCTCCCTTTACTGGCCGAGGGAGCTGGCGTTTGTCCGCAGACAGCTTCCGGGTCATGTGGCCAGCATGACTAAGCCGCTTCTTGTGAACCAGAGCAGCACACAGAAACGCCGTCTAGCTTCCCACCGGAGCGGTACCTATTTATCTACTTGCACTTTGAGGTGCTTTCAAACTGCTAGGTTGGCAGGAGCAGGGACCGAGCAACAGGAGCTCACCCCATCACGGGGATTCAAACCGCCGACCTTCTGATCGGCAATTCCTAGGCTCTGTGGTTTAACCCACAGCGCCACCCACGTCCCAGTCAGGATTGTAGGCAGCAACAAACCAATCTGGAAAAGGTACACTTTGAGGGATGTTTGGAGAGAGCGTCTCCACTCGGTGAGAACATCCTTTTCACATTGAAAATCTTCACCGGGTAGCATTTGGCTCAGCCCTCATGACAATTATGCATAAGTCTTTACCTAATATTTTGGCCTGTCAAAATATATGTGAATAAACCGCTCAAATGCGGGCAAACAAAAATCAAGTATACCAAATACTTCACCCGTACAGTATGCCCCTCCAGAAACCTCAAGACGTGTATCTTAAATAATTACTTTTTGTTCCGTAATCAAATGCAATCAAATGGATTCTCAGCAAACTACTTTTATTTCCACGATGAGAAATGTGTGTCATATTTCTCTGCACATTTGCATATTTTTCCATAAACCTAAAACCAATCAATTTTGAAGAGTTATGATAATATAAAGAATCTGAAGCAATTACATGTCTTTTAAACGGGAATTCCAAATGCATCTCACTGACAGGATTCATGTAGTAAAATTGTCGGGATTTCTTTAACCCTTTTAGTGATGTCTCAATTAAGCTCTCGAGGTTTAAGAAATTTCGTTGGGCTGGGAAAGCTGATAGCCCTTGGCTTCTCTTTAGGCCAATAGTTCTCTTTCATCATTAATTCCCTAGCAATCACCCCAGGCTAATGTTGCTTTTAAAAACAACACATTTATTAGGAAATGTGCAGCTTAATAAAGGTGCTGTTCTAATTTTGCTTTCCATAATCTGTGTTACAGTAGGGTATTCCAGGTATTGAGTGAAGCAGAAAGAACAGAGCAGAATTAAGAGGGTGTTGAGATAAGGTGTAACATTTCTTTAGAGCAATGGGTCAGTTTGAAAATCCCCTCACTGTGGAAATGGGTTCTGTGAGTTTTCAGCAAATTCAGTTTGCACTGAGGTGCTATTGGTGGGAGGTGAGAGAGAGCATCTATTGAGTCAACAGCATTGACTAGTACCTACAATGTCACCAACATATTTTCCTAAAACCAGGGGCAGTTTTGCAATTCTATGTACAAGCATATGCACACACACACACACACACACACACACACACACACACACACAGAGGTGTAAGCTGAATGCACATATGGATAAACACAGTGTTGCTTTTTTGTGTTTTAAAAGTAGACAACCCACCTGAAACACTGGCAGTTCAAGAGGGATGGCAAGGCTGCCGCTAGCTGGTGTATGTATGTAATGCAAGCTACGAAGCCAGGATTACACCGCAAGGGAAAGACCCACAGCACCCAAAATTCAAAGGTTATGGCAGTTATCAATCACAGCTTAGTACGAACCAAACAGAAGCTGAGAGGGTGGTTCACACGGCCTCCTGTCCATGTGTTGCAAAAAAAAAAAAAAAAGATGTGTAGAGGGCACTGTGAGGCCACATGGGCAAGGACTGCCCCTGAGTTCAGAGCATGTGGAAAGAGCTGCATGCACAAACCAATGCATATGATTGGATCAGGATTTCTGCTCGTGTGGGGGAACTATATGCACAAACAGTGCCACATGCGCAAATTCCTTCCCATACTCATGGACATAAGAGGCTGCTGGCAAACCAGGAACTAGAATGGACCATGTCCTCTTCGTGATTTCTTTCAACACAAGTTGTGTCACAATTCAATGGTTAGTCTCATGTACCCTTGGCTATGCATGGCAATGTGGGGTTGGGTTTCAGCTAGGTTTTACTCAGAGTACACCCATTGAAATTAATGAACATGACTAAGTTCGGTCCATTAATTTCAATAGCTCCAAGTAAAACTTAGTTGAATATCACCCTCCCTGCCTTTTCCTCACCTACAAAAAACAATAACCATCCATGTGCTAAACCCTGAAAGAACAGTTTGGAAGCACAGATAGGCATTTTATATTCAAATTTACACTTGCATGTAGATACTCTATTTCTCTGGGATGGGCAATCGATCACAAATTACTCCAGATTCCATTTAAATCTCAAATGTGCAGAGGCCGCTGAACTGAGCTCAAGAGACAAAGGTGCAGTTGTGAAACAGCACCGAGCTAAATGTGCCTTTGTAATCCCAACCTAACATCCACATTAGCCCCTATATTAAAGTACCTTAAAATGTGACCCAGTTTCGTCATCTGAGACGTTCAAGGGTTTTGCCACTCACCGGTGAAAATCAGGATTGTATCCTTCCAATGGAGCCTGGTCTCTGCAGCACAAAATACAAACAACGTATAATAATTCCAGGCATGTTGAGCATATTAGGCATGCAGCTTTAAATTACCTCCATGCTAACACTGCACTCCTTCTACACTGCAATTTGTAAAGAAAATGCACCTGTCTCACCCGCAATGATTAACAAATGGTTTATCGTTTCTTTAACAGAATTGTGTGTGCATAACGCATCACATTTGAAAGGCCTAAAATACACAAGAAATGTGCTCATTCAAGAAAAAACAGGTGGAGAAAGAAGATAGCTACTGTATGCCTGTTGGTGAGGAAAGCTTGTTTGTTCAGAATATATTGGAGACTCAGTTCAGGAAGAAGTCATCCCTGGGAAAATATTACGCCTGTAATATTGCCAAGGTCAGTGTCTAAAGGCGTTTGGGACTGTGTAAGAGCTGCTATGTTAAATATGTGCAGGAAATATGTACCTTGGATAACCAAACACTATCCCTAATTTTTCATTGATTAATAAATCTTACTGCTTATTTTTGGTGTGTACATCCGTTTCCTCAAACTCTGATCTTTGCTTTCTTATGATAATCTCAAGCCCTCTGTTCGCTCTCTCTAGTCGATGAACTGTAGGATTGTCAGAATTTAATAGAACATTTTCAAACAATTTAATCCAGAATAGTGCCAATGGTGGGAGCGCTCCGGATGTAAGCGGCAACGGGACATTAAGGATGAATGCTCAGATCCTGCTTTCAGATACAGAGCCAGCCCCCAAATTTTGATGCCTACGAAAGAAAATCTGAATGGCACAAATATTAAAACTAAACTAACCAAAGCCTGGCAACCTGTTGTCCTAGAATTATGCCCTGATATCTCATGCCTGTTAGATCGCGGTGGTTAGAACCAGGAGCATTCACTTCCATAAGCCACCGCTCTGTATGGTGAGTGATCAGAACTGCAGCTTTGCGGCTCTTCTTGGTAGTGAAGTCCTCTCAAGTTCTGGACTGGCCCTACCCAGCAAGACTAGCTTTTGAGCCTCCTGGACTAGAAGGGCTAGAAAGACTTCCTGTTTTGGATGGAGCTTTGTCCAAACAAGATCTTCCTGACTCAAGTCTTTGGCTCATATATTTCTCCCAGCAGCCTATGGCTCAGTGCTGACTGCCAGGGCCAGGCTACCCATGAGGCAACATGAGGCGACTGCCTTGGACAGCAGGATCCACAGGGGCAGCAGATCCTGAGGTAGATCTTTATTCCCCCTTGTTCCTGAGGTATATCTTCACCTCACATTGCCTGGCAGGTGAGCTGGCCCTGTTTAGATAGTACTCTTTCTGTGTACCACAGGTGATGTTAAATCTTCTCAGCAATATTCATCACCAAGCATCAAAGCACTTAATAGCACCTCTGACTAGAATACAGGACCAGTACAAATACTTTTTTTCAAAAATACAGCCTCAATATGGGGTTCAATTGTATGTGGGTTCACCCAACAGCAATCCTGTATTGTTTTGAGGCAGCCACATCTACAGGGCCCGTTGCGTGGTTCTTTAACACGTAAATATTGTTTGGCTGAGATTTTGTGTGTGTGTGTGTGTGTGATGCTTTTATTGTTAGGGCACAAGTAATTGTCTCCACTGATGTTACTGAAGGCCTTTACAAGTTCTATTGGACGCACCCTCAGAAAAGTGGCTCCTATGGTACTACTATAAACTTCTAAATATATTTCATATGTCTTGTTTAATGTGGTGAAAAGCAGACTTCCATGCATATGGTGACCATTGAATTTGAGTCAAAGGGGGTGTATCTGATTGTTTCTTCCACACATCCATTTAATAGTACCTCATCCCACTTTTGGGATTCGTCGTCAACTGCAGTCGTCATTCCTGGTGAACCAAGTAGATGGTCACTTTGCCATACATTCAAAAACTCACAATAATAATAATAATAATAATAATAATAATTTATTATTTATACCCCGCCCATCTGGCTGGGCCTCCCCAGCCACTCTGGGCGGCTTCCATAAAAACCAAAAATACAATAAAATATCACATGTTAAAAACTTCCCTGAACAGGGCTGCCTTAAGATCACCACAGTAACACATATGACCAATCTGTGAACGCATGTGACTGCTGGCCTGGACTGTGAAATCATTGTGTGCAGGTAAAGACTGTGAAAGTGCAGAACAAGAAGAGCCACTTTTAAAAATAAATTATTTTGACCATTGATGGGAGGGCGAATACATAATATATCTATATTTTCCCATGACAGTTCAGAATGAAACAGAAGCCAGCTGCAGTTGGTTTCCTTTCTGAAACACGCTTTACCAACATTCATAGTGTTCTCTCCCTTTTGCAAATGACTAATAGGAGGAGGTAACTTTGGAAATGACATTGCAATGTAATCATCCATAGTGTATTGTGGTTAAAATTGATTAAAATAATATTGACATTCCCCCAAGGGATTATGCAATTATAAGTCAAGTCCCAAATGGAAAAGGGGTTTTGAGAACTTGGCAGATGTCTTAATGAAAATGAAGCATTATAGTAATATATTAGTGCTATTTGTATCCTATTGACAGCCAAATTACTAAACTATATAAATTACTGTCCAGAAGTATTGTTGACTTTTTGTTGGCTATTTCTATGTCTTTTTTTAATTTATTTGGGAAATGTGTAATCAAGTGTTACTTTTTTAAAAAACACAAAAAACGCAGTTCCAGTTGTTTAATTTTGCTTTTTTTGCTTTTGGGTGGGTGGGTAGGCATATTGATGAATTATTTTCCCCCTGTGTTTTACACACCCCTCCTATTCATTTGCCTTTACCCTTGACAGCTGAAATATTTGATTCTGCATCAATTTAGTTTGATTACAGAATATGTTCAGGATAATGCCATACACTATTAGTTGCAAACTTGTAATAATAATAATAATAAAATTGTGGAGCAACCCTCACGGCTTTGTGTTCTTTTCTTATAAAAGGGGTTTGTGTGACATTTCCTTAAGAGCTCTGCACGGAGGAATCTAATTGTGCTAAGAGGTGTAACAGATATATAGCCCTTTAACAAGGGTACTAATCATATTAAACTATTTTCGCACAGAGATTCTAACGTGATCTGGAAGTTTTCGCTGCAATAGGCCTGTCTTTAAAAGAGCATGCGTTTCTCTTTCTATATCTCTTCCCACAACTGGAGTATATGTCCTGTAGCAGTTGAAGTCTTACATTAGGGAATTTCTGTTTCACTGAAGGAGGAATAAAACTACCTGCTGGCAACCCTGCAATATTTTAGCCTTTAATTTTAAAAGTACACTGTATTTTAATACCTTTATAAAAAAAACACAAGATATCAATTTTTATGGAGCAGTACATGAGTTGCTGATGGATAAATCACCCAAGCATGGTTAAAGAGACCCTAATATCCAGATGGTACCAGATCCATTTAATTGTATCCTCTGACCTCATCTCACCTAAGCCTGCATTAAAGTCATAATACAGTTCAAGTGTAAAAATGATATAGTGTTTATTCGTCCTGTTTATAGAGGGGCAAACACACAGTTAAATTCATATGTCGAAAATTAGTGTAGTAATTTGAAAAGGTTGAGTTAGATCAAACCTAATCTCGGCATTCCATTTGGCCGGGGTTTTCTTTTATTATTATTTATTTTTTCAAAAACGGCTTGACTTGCTCTGCATGGGCATTTTGAAATGACAAAAGGATGCCTAGGAAAGAGGGTGAAACAGTTGACTGGACAGGCAGGAGACTGGCTTGCGCATTCGCCACCAGAAGCCATCAAACATTTTGTTTGGTAATGAATGGAAACCATTCATTCCACTTTTAATTTGTGCAATGTGCAATAAGGGAGAGAGCAAACTTTTCCGCAGAGCAAATCTATTCCAAATGTTTTAATATCTCAGAGTACCCAAACCGACTATGCTCCCTACTGGTTCCATTTTCATTAGCGTAAAATATGGGTATGAGATCCACCATGGTCTTTACATTCCCTGGCAGTTTGCTGTTCGTAAATCACAGAACAAACCCTTTCATATAATAACCGATTTCGTTTTGCATTGTTTCCCCATTAATTTTGGAAGGGTCAAGGTAGCCCGGCCTTTGCACTTCCCACTAAAAGATACGTTCAGCGGACAATATTATTGCATGCACAAAATGTCAGTCAACTCCTGCTTATAGTAACATTGCCTGCTTCTGAATGTTGATGGGCTACTGAATTAAATTAGACTACTTATGGCAGGGGTAGGCAACCTAAGGCCCGGGGCCCAGATGCGGCCCATTCCCCTTCTCAATCCAGCCCACGGACGGTCTGGGAATCAGCGTGTTTTTACATGAGTAGAATGTGTGCTTTTATTTCAAATGTATCTCTGGGTTATTTGTGGGGCATAGGAATTGGTTCGTATTTTTTTCCAAAATATAGTCCGGCCCACCACATGGTCTGAGGGATGGTGGACCAGCCCATGGCTTAAAAAGGTTGCTGACCCCTGACTTATGGCAAGGGCGGAATTTGGCCTTTAAATTTCAGTGGCGCCCTGTGTGAGGCCAAAATTTGGCATCCTGCAACCGCTTGCCATCCTTTCTATGCATGCGCAACATCATAGTTGTAGCCCTGTGGCGGCCACTGCAGGAGAACTGGTCGCACTGCCCTAAATCCACTTCTGCTTATGGTTAATTCCTACATTATCTGAGCAACATGGAAGTTGCCGCCACCTGCTCCTTATATGTGTAAATGCCAAGGATTCATCCTGGAACATTTGGCTCTCACATAGTATAGTCTACCATTCAGCTATGGTCCCTCCTCTACAAGCTCTCCCTAGTTCAGGGATAAGGAACCTCAGGTCTGGGGAGCAAATGCAGCCCCTCCCCCCTTCTGAATCTGGCCCTTGAGATTCTCCTCAAGTTACCCTCCCAAGCTACACCCCTCACAAAGCCTCCTTTGAAACCCTCACTTTTGCCAGGCTGGAATGTGTCCTTGAATTCAGTTAATGTTTCTAGCTTATATGAAGGGAGAACAGAGAGGTGTGTTTGTGTGTTATTGTTACTGTTTATTAAATTTGTATACACCCTTCATCCAAAGATCACAGAGTGGTTTACAGTGTAAAAACAGAAAATACACAACATAATACAGTGGAACCTCAGTTGTCGAACGCTTTGGAAGTTGGACGTTTTGGCTTTCGAATGCCGACAACCTGGAAGTGAATGCTTCCGTTTTCAAACACACCTCAGAAGTCAAACAACTTCTGAGGCACGTTTCTCCATTTTTTCAATGGATTTTGCTGATCGGCAATTGCGCCTCGGTTGTCGAATGTTTCAGAAGTCGAATGGTCTTCCGGAACGGATTATGTTCGACAACCAAGGTTCCACTGTAACAACAACACCCACACCCCACAGACCCATTTAAAAGACCGTAGGTTGTTTCATCCCTGGGGAGAGCATTCCACAAGTGGGGAGCCACCGCATAAAAGACCTGTTCTCGAGTTGCCACCCTCCAGACCTTTGTGTGAAGCACATGAAGAAGGGCCTCATATGATGAGTGCAGGGTGTAGGTTGCTCCATATAGGGATTGCATAGAAAATGGACTACTGTACAAAGGTGACATCTACATTGGTTCCTCTGTTCCACTTTTGCTTCTGGCCCAGCCCCTCACAGCATGTGGCCTCTGGAAAGTTGGCCAGGAAGGGGTTCTCTTCCAACTGAAAAGGTTCCCCTGCCCTAGACACCCCCCTGATTTCAGAACTGACATCCTGAGGCTTTAACCTATGTGCCAAACAAAACAATAAATAAAGGTTTGTGGAACAATTGCCTTATAGTAAATGCCTTATGGCCTTTGTTTGCACCAAAGCACCTCATGATTATTTTTGTACTATGCTTTGAGTTTTGGAAACCGCTAGGGCTGGGTGATATCACAGTGTCTGAAATCAGGATAGAGGTATGTAGAGGCATTGATTGGTTTCACAGTTTCCCCGTATTGTGAGTTTCGCATAGCACACAAACATGATTCACTATATTTTTTACCAGGTCAAAAATTATGAAATCAATATCATGATATGGACTTCAACCCGGTTTGGATGATAGGGCCCAGCCCTAACACACATTATGATTCATGATATATTGCCACTTCAAAAATTATGAAACCGATATCATGATATGGACTTCAACCGGGTTTTAGATATATTGATATATCGCCCAGCCCTAGAAACCACAGGCCCCTACCCACAATGAATAATCTTTGCGCTTGAATCCCCGCGACGGAATGAGCTCCCGTTGGTCGGTCCCTGCTCCTGCCAACCTAGCAGTTCAAAAGCACGTCAAAGTGCAAGTAGATAAATAGGTACCGCTCCGGCAGGAAGGTAAGCGGCGTTTCTGTGCGCTGCTCTGGTTCGCCAGAAGTGGCTTAGTCATGCTGGCCAAATGACCCGGAAGCTGTACGCCAGCTCCCTCGGCCAATAAAGCGCCGCAACCCCAGAGTTGGCCATGACTGGACCTAATGGTCAGGGATCCCTTTACCTTTACCTTTTTATGCCTGTTGCAAGTACAAGGAAGTAAGGGGCCCTTCCAGTGGTCTGAAATAGCACAGTCCTGATGTTAGAATCATACCAGCTTAGTTTTCTTTGGTGCAACGAGGAGCTCCTCCTCCTCCTCTTCTTCCATAATGTGAAAAACCAAGGCTCACGTGACATGACATTTGACCATGGCAGACAGAAATTTCAAAAGCATTACCAGCACAGTTAAACATGTACAAATCAGCACTTAGTAATATACAGAGACAATTTTACAACTTCTAGACATTCAAGTCAATACAGATGATCCTACTGAGTTACATTTACGTGGAAGGGCACACGCAGTAAATTTGGAAAACGAAATGTTTTGAACTATCAAAGTTTTGACCTCCTGGTCTTACTTGCACTGTGGTTCTTCTGCAGCAGTTGATGGATTCTCTACTCTCTTGAACTCCCTCGAGAGCTCGCAGACCTCAGGAAACACACAACTCAGAATGTGTGAAAGTTATTACTCTTTCCCTCTCATATGGAGGACACGGCATCACCAACAACATTCCTGAGACATTCCTTTCTTGAATTAGCCTGATATAGGGACTGGGGAGAAATCCAGTTCATTTCATCTTTAAAGATGAACCTACCTGGTTTGCACTTTCTGAAATTGCCGTACTTCAACACGTGCACCTTTCTGGGTTTTGCAATGCCATTCTCCAGCCAAGGTAAGAATCCACATAAAAATGCACATAGTGTCCTTTAATGAGGACATTTAAGAAAAATCACAAACTGATATGGAAGTGTGGAGAACTGAACATCAGGAAGAACTTTCTAACAGTAAGAGCTGTTCAGCAGTGGAACGGTCTCCCTCGGGAGGTGGTGGACTCTCTTTCCTTGGAGGTTTTTAAGCAGAGGTTGGATGGCCATCTGTCATGGAGGCTTTAGTTGAGATTCCTGCATTGCAGGGAGTTGGTAAGCCCCCTTAGGGTCCCTTCCACCTCTAAAATTCTGATTCTATGTTTAGGTGTGACACAGGCTCTGAGAAATCTTGGTACACAACTCACTGGGAAATTTTCCTCCTCCTCCTCCTGTTGAAACGGATGGGAGTTCAGTGATACCTCAGGTTACATATGCTTCAGGTTACATACGCTTCAGGTTACAGACTCCGCTAATCCAGAAATATTACCTCAGGTTAAGAACTTTGCTTCAGGATAAGAACAGAAATTGGACAGCGGCGTGGCAGCAGGAGGCCCCATTAGCTAAAGTGGTGCTTCAGGTTAAGAACAGTTTCAGGTTAAGAACAGACCTCTGGAACGAATTAAGTACTTAACCCGAGGTACTACTGTAGTTTGCTACCAATCATAGTTCTCTTGCACAGCAGCACCCAGTCATTTCAACAGGAGCATATGCTGCTAGATTGAGAAAGGCCACAGCTCAGTAATGGAGGATCTGATTTGCCTGCAGAAGGTCTCAGGTTCAGTCCCCAGGATTTCCAAGCAGGGCTGGGACCTGTCTGAAATCCTAGAGAGGCTCATTGTAGACAACAGTGAAGTAGATGGGCCAATGGTCAGATAAGGCAGCTTCTTGTGTTCCTATGGAACATCACACATTCAGCATAGCTATTTGTACATGGTGATTAGGCATTGTGGACTTGTGATTAAGAATTAATTAACTACCCATATGAATTCTATACTTAGCACTAATGAAATTTCATATGGAATGAAGAGTATCTGCGTATGTGCCTCTCCGAAACAGACCGCCTTCATTACACTGTAAACAGAAACCAAATATTATTCTTTGTCGCCCGTCTCATGAACAGCATATATCTCTGGAGTTAGGAATGCCAGAACAATGGGAAGGTGAGGAAGCTAACAGGAGACAGATCTAAATTATTGTAAATGTATTTACAGAGGTGGGTTAGCAGTTTTACTGCCGATATACTAGATTATAGAGAGAATTGAATAATTTATCCAGCAATTTTCACATAAGCAATATTATTAAAAATGAAGACATGAAAAAAGGATAGGATATAATGGGGGAATATATATATGGGCCATGAATAAATGTATTAGGCAGTAAGAATAGTGAATGTTTTAGAAGGTTTATACTAGGTTTCTTTTTTTATAAAAAAGATGTATCATTTCTCTGAAGTCCTAAAATATCAGCTAAAGCCATGCAGGCCACAACTGAAAAAAGACTTGCAGCCCTATCCTAGGTGGGATTATTCAGAAGCAAGACCCCGCCAGCTTCACGGAGACTCCCAAATAAATAAGTCCCACTGAAAAACAGGCCGTAAAACACTGGACACAATCCAGTCCAGATTAAACACCATAAAGGCTGTGACTTCAAAGTCCCATGCTGAAATATTCTGAGTGGATCCCAGTTTCTAAGCATTTTTCAGAAAGTGAGCACATTGCCCACCACCACAAAACACGAGGTATGGAAACTTCGTTTGGAAAATCAACAAATTATCTTTAGATTTATCAAAACTGAATTTTCAGATTCTCAGGATTCATTAAGAACTGCTCGGTTTGAGCTTGGAATTGTGCTCCTTCCAGTAGCAATCCAAAAGTGGGGAGATTTTCTCTTCAATATCCTTCACATTCCCCACATGGGAATGTTTTCATCCAGCATTACTGCACCTTTTGGGGCAGGGATTCCACACCAAAAAAGATATTCGAAAAGTTGGGTTCAGGTCAGCAGCAACATACAAGATGGACTACTGGATGAGGCCTCTAGGCCTATGCTGCTAGTGGGGAAGGATGGTCCAGC
The DNA here is from genome assembly GCF_964188315.1 of Podarcis muralis. Lineage (NCBI taxonomy): Eukaryota > Metazoa > Chordata > Lepidosauria > Squamata > Lacertidae > Podarcis > Podarcis muralis. Next base: position 104,590,301 of record NC_135655.1, on the reverse strand, counting down.
CTCTTTACCAGCGTGTCTCAACAAGGCAGAAGCATGAGACTGCGCAGCTAGCAAAGCCTGGCACTAATGACAGACAACACGGTCCATACACAGTACAGCTAGCCAATCAGCAACCTCAGGCCTTCAGACTGCTAACAGCCCTGTGTCTCTACCTCCACTACTGCTAAGGACACAAGCACCTTCTGCTATGATGGTAACCAGTTGCCTCCAGAAAGCTGCCTCACACGCTGCCTATGAATGGGAACATAGCAGAACTGGGGGGCCTGTGGCCCTCCACATGTTGTTAGACTCCATCCAAATCCCATCAGCCCTAGCCAGCGTGGCAGACCCTCCAAGTATCCTTATTCTTACAGAAGCCACCCTGTTGTTTTTATACCAGTTTCCCTGTCAAGGCTTCACACAAACAACACTGGAAACTGTAGCTTGCTGAGGGTGCTGGTAATACTCTGAGCTCCCTACATCAGCCCCTATAGTTCCCTAAGGAAAGGAAATAAATATTAAACCAATGTAAGTCCGTATGAGGCAAATTTTCATGGATGAAAAAGGAAATTGTGCCTGTTCACAGAAAGCAAATATTAAGAAAATCTGGCCCAGGAAAACACTTACAATGGGGTTGTCTGTGGCCAAGAGGCAGAAGCGTTTGTCATTATGATTGGCTGTTGAGAGCTCTTTATCTTAAGACTCTCCCAACATTTCAAGATTTCCCTGTGAAACAGAATGGAGATGAGATGTGGGCTGTTAAAGCTTCTAGTATAATATTTCTGACACAGGAGGGCTAAGTTAGCTAATTAGCCCTAAGTATCCAGACTCACAAGCTGATCAGCTACATCAGAGTAATCTTCCTCCAGAGTCCATCTGGCAACATCTATGCTGCGGGCCAGAAAAACAATATGTGATCATGAACTGCTGATGGTTCCTGTCATGTAATAAACAGGAAGGCAGCAAAACAGGGTGGCGGTGGAACAGCTGCAATCACATCTGGATCTGCGATGACTGCCAGGCTGGTTTCTGACATGGGTATATATACACAGTTAACTGTCTCTTGGAAACACCAGTGGGTCAGTTATGTTTACAGATTTCAGTTGATCAAACAGCTGCAATTTGCTATTCTTTGAAGTAAGGTTGTGCTAACTCACCTCCATCCTTTCTGAAGTATAAGGACATTCCCCGAGAATAAGAATAAGACAAGCAATATTTGCTAATGCACATTCCTTTTCCAGCTACTGCAATAGGACCTTGCAAGACCAGCCTAATGACGGTATAACCCACCACTGTGTTTCCAACAACGAGACGGGTGCCTTTTTGAAGCTCAGCAAGATGTCAATGTCAGGAAGGTGGCCTCCAGATGACCTAACAAGGACACCTTGTGATTCGGAATGAACTGGGAGTGACCTTCTCTATGATGGTGCCCCAGATGAAGAACTCCCTTCCACGGGAGGCTTAACTGGCCCCCTCACTCTTCGCCTGCCAGTTGCTTGGTGGTGGAAGCTACTTGGTGGAAGAGAAAGGAAGGAAAGTTATTAGCCACTGTGTGGAATGTCGGCACTACCAAGGTGACAGTTGGGACAGGCTTCTCAGACATTTGGAAATGGAGTCTCAGAACCAAATGATTGGATACAGATGCATTGTTTGGAAAATGGTGACAACCATTCCGATTTTGTATTGGCATTATTATCTCTTCTGTTTAGCTTAAGCTATTAAAATGGGCTCACTTATTGGTATTGCTCAGTAGCGATCAGCAGGGCAGGGCAGTGGCATTTACCTGACTTCCTGTCATTGCTGTGGCTTACTAGGTGTAAGGGGGTGTATAGGACGTGGGTGGCGCTGTGGGTTAAACCACAGAGCCTAGGACTTGCCGATCAGAAGGTCAGTGGTTCAAATCCCCGCGATGGCATGAACTCCCGTTGCTCGGTCCCTGCTCCTGCCAACCTAGCTGTTCGAAAGCACGTCAAAGTGCAAGTAGATAAATAGGTACCACTCCAGCGGGAAGGTAAACTGCGTTTCCATGCGCTGCTCTGGTTCACCAGAAGCGGCTTAGTCATGCTGGCTACATGACTCGGAAGCTGTACACCGGCTCCCTCGGCCAATAAAGCGAGATGAGCGCCGCAACCCCAGAGTCGGTCACAACTGGGGACCCCTGACAATTAGATCCAGCTGTTGCCCCCCCCAGTGCTTCTTCCTCCTCCTCCTCCTCCTTTCCCATTATTTCCCAGCTTTTCCCTTCATCTGCCTCCAAGCTGTGATCTCCCTCAAACCCCTGTTGTAATTCTGAACTGTCTTCTTCTTCTTCTCTGGAAGGGTCAGGCTGGGGAGGTAGTCTCCACCATTTCTCCTCTGCCCAGTCCCTGACATCAGGAGGGTGAGTGGCGCAATGCAAACACACTAGCAGGAGCAACAAATTGGCTCCAATAATGACGAAAATTGTGGTGGTGATGGTAATAATAATAATAATAATAATAATAATAATATAGTAAGCAGCTGGAAGGTAAGTATTGGGGACAGAGTGGGGGAAACTTCCAAAATGGGGAGTAGGATGAAAACTGACTTCAGCCAAGGTTGGCAGGGAAGTATTTGGAGTGAGAGAACTACTGGGGAAACCCTGGTCATTTTCTGAGAATTTTTCTAAATGGAATGAGCTCATTCTGAATGGAAATAGGATGCAGTGCTTCCCCTACCTGGCTGTCCTACAAAACAAACCATGCACTGAATACTCCTTGCACACATCTGCCATGCTCAGTTGGGGCAAATGGTAGTGGTGACCCACCAGTATCTGCTGATGTGAAAAATGAATAGTTTCCCCTGTCTCTTCATATCCATTAAAACTAACCCTATGTATTTCTTTACGGTTTAGTCCCTTGTGGACCCCTGGCCATCCCACTGCTGCTGAGTCCTTCTGCTTTAATTACCCAATCAGTTCCCTTCTGAAAATTAGCTGGTTGCTCGGCAAAATCCAAGGTGTCATTTTCCTATGACTTGAATTGGGCAAAGGGCTCCAAATTAGCTAAAAGGAGCCCTGGATTTTTCTGATATCTTGCAATGGCCGTAGCCCTTTGCATTGAGCCTTAACGCCGCTCTTTCTGCGACTGAGCTCTGCTGACTTTTAGCTCTAATGGTGCTCTTGTTCAGTGCTGCTTCCTTCACATCTGGTCGCCAAAGAGTCGTTCCGTCACCCTGCAGCCTGCTAATGAGATCCCCCATTTAATTAATACCATAAGAATTTTAATTCTGACTGAATCAATTTAACGTGATGTGATTTTGTCAGCTCTATTCCCCAAGTAAAAAGTGAGCCTGATGCTTATTACATACATCATTTCACGGGCTCTGCATTCCCTGCTGACTTAAACAAATTCTAATTAAGACTAATTAAAGCATCATTTATGAAAGCGCTTGTGATAGCTATGCAAACATTCTGGGTGGGTATGCTTTGCATAATAATTATCCTAGTTAATATTAAGGCTCGGTCCTTGGCAATTAGATCTTCCTTGGAACAGAGAGTTGCTCTGAATTTAGCCCTTTTCAGACTTAGTAATTAATAACTAAAAATAGTGCAAAATTTATAGAGTGGCTTCGTTAAACAAAATATATTTAGAAGTTGTAGTATTGTTTGCAGTTTTTTTTTTCCAACCAAGCATAATTTTAAACCAGGTGACAGTTATTAAAATAAAAAGATACAGCTCTTACAGTAAGTCTTAGAAATTTATCATATGCCTGTAAAAACAGGGTAGGGGAGGAAGAGTTAAGGAACAGTGAAGCTGCAGGGAACAGTGAAGGCATTTCCCTGTATTTCACCTCCAAACTTCAAACTGCCCTCCTCCTTTAATCAAAAATATATAGCCCAAAATGTCGCTTAAAAATCAGAAAGAAATCACATCCAAGCGAGCTTTAGTAGGAAACACCGATATCTGCTTCAAATTTCCCATCAAAGACCCTGCAGTTTAAAAGGTGAAATAAAGCCGGAAGAAGACAGATGAATTATAGCAACAGAGTGAATTATAGTGATTATTGCTAGGTGCATATATGCAAAAAGAAATGTTACGTGACACCTACAGACGTCTGGGAAATTAAACATCCTGCATTTACAATCTGTGCTTCTCAGGCATATATTACGTTGCCAGTAGACAATGTGCTCCATTGGATAGGATTGCTATTTTCAACCCTTCCTCTTTCTAACACTACTATCTTTTAGATCACAGTTTAAAGCTTGTTTATGTAATCATTCTCCCCCCACCCTGCAAGATAAAGATGTCTTACTAGGAACAGAAGTAAGGGAAAAAAACCAAATGTGAATAATTCAGAGCAAAGTGAAACACGTTGCCATTGGTATAAATGGGATAGTTAGCATATGTTCCACTCTCTTCTGTTGGAGTCAGTGGGACTTGGAATTGCTCAACCATGGCTGAGATTGGGCCCCCCTGTTTCATTATTTATTGGCCACTTTGCTGACCAACTCTCAACCCAAGAACAACATGTTATAATTATGTGTGTCTTTCAAGTACCTCCACGGTGCCTAGGCAAATGTATGTTCAAATTCTGACAAAGAGGTAAAAGATCTAGATTCAATAGGTGACTGGACATTTACAGTGCAATCCTATGCAGGTCTGCCCAGAAGTAAATCCCACTGAATCGCAGGACCTTACTCCCAGGTAAGTAGGTGTAGGGATTGCAGACTTAATCACAGAACCAACTAAAAGGAAGGTGACTCTGGATTTAATCCTGAGTGATACCCAGGATATAGAGTGAGATGCAGATGTTTCTGAATTGATTTGGAACAGTGACCGCGGTGCTAGTGAATCCAAGAGATGTATAAGTGGACAATTGCCCATAAAGTCTAGCACAGTCACACTGGAAAAGAGATTACTTGTAGGAAGTTGAAATGGAAAATCAAGAGGGTCTGATCTCTTCAGGGTGCTTTGGGGTTATTTGAAATCATAGGCACAAAAGCTCAGATGGACAGTATATCTAAGGAAATGAAAAGTGTAAACAGGGGGTGCCAACGTGGCTAATTAAGATTACCCAATGGAGGACAATTAAAATAAGACTCTGACAAAACCAAATGTAAGTTGATAATAAGACAGGTGAAAAAAAAGACAAGGAAGTTATTGATAAAAACAGTATGAAAACAGCATTTCTTTAAATACATCAGAAACAGGAATCCACCCAGAGAGGTAGTCAAACTTAGACAGTAAATGTGGAAAGATTATGGTGAGAATACTGGGAAATTGCAGGAAAAACTGAGTGAGTGCTTTGCATTAGTCTTCACTTAGATTCCTATTGGACATAAGATGCCCATGTCCAGGTCACTTTTGGAGGGGAGGCCATCTAATGAACAAAATCAAATAGCAGAGATGAGGGCAAATAGGCAAATACACCAGTCACCAGGTCCAGATGGGATATACCTGAGATGAAGAGCTCAAATGTGAAATGGCTCATACTTGATGCATGAACCTTCCAGTAGGAGTGCTGCCATTCACTGACTATAAAGACCTTGAGGGGTTGATCTCAGAAAAGAAAACTGTAAAGTCATCTGAGTGATTGTGAGGAGCCATTACCTCTTAAATGCCCCCCTGAAGATCTGTTA